>NC_136485.1:26776660-26914160 GCF_053919585.1 Euprymna scolopes
TAAAAAACAACCTAAGGATATGTTAAATTCTTAATCAAGGGCAATTGATAACCAGCAATCTTAAAGAATAACGCATCACTACTAATGATGGTTTAAAAACTGACAAAAGCACCCCCTCCCTACAGCACAATCGATAAAAACCATACTATTCATATTCACAAAGCAGACAACACAATTTTACCCGAAATGTACATCGCACCCAAATATCTAATAAAAACCGATGTGGTCATGACACCCGTTTCATTATCATTTTTTTTTTGATCTGATGAAAGGTTTTCCCTTAATTAGGACTCCACAGAAACATGTATGCACATATGTAACCAAAAATTGTTGTACAATAAACAGTTTATATACCCAATCTATCCTACATTGAGACTGTTTAATAACCACGCGAGTTTCATTGGATTTACATCTAGGAAACCAATCGATCCAACTGGCACCCCACACCCATACGCTCACACAAACACACACACAGAGACACACACACATATATAATATATATATGTATATATACATATATATCTATACATATATATGCATATAGACACACACATACATTATACATATGTGTGTGTGCGTGTATGTGCATATATTTTTGCAAATACCCGTCATATAAAATTTATTCATTTTTATTAATTTGTACAAGGATTGGTTTACATGAACAGTTGCACTATAAGCACAACGCTTAATTTACTTTTATCATGACATATAGCAATTTTATGTAGCAAAACGTCATTAGTATCAATAACTAATTTATTCATAAATAGTATTTTTTTCTTAAATTAGAGAAAACCTCTGTTTAATCTTCAAAGTGTGGTATTTTATTCAAACCATTACACGGCAATTATTACATAAAATTACAACAATAAGATGTGATCATGTGAGAGAAATTATGGTGGAACGTTTTTGTTCATGTGGATAGCGCTTTGGAAAAACATCTATTAATGGAATCATGTTTCGTTTGTTTAACAATTGCAGAAGTTCAAAACTTTTTGTTTTATGAGAGAAGGATTTTCATGGAAGTTATCGATTAAAACTTAGTCGAGTTGAAACGAATACTCTCAAATACAATACTGATAGTCTTAAATGAAGAGAATGTATATTCGGCAAGAAAGTCATAACAGGAAACAAAAATACATCACTTTCTATTAGACCTGGAAATTGATCGTTTACTTTCTCAATAAATGATCGTAGATGCACCTCACCAAATAAGCTAGAGAACTTGAAACATCTAATAACAACCTGCGAATATAAGCAACACTTTTAGTGTATTAGACTTATTTATATGTTACAGATAGTCTTATGAACGCATACTCCTTATGAAAAAGTCAACAAACAGTGAGCGGACAAATAATATTTAAACTTGATTAGTATTAGAATCCAGAAAAATCTATAGGAAAAACACTATCAGTATGGCAGTTAGGGGACGAACTTTAACTTAAAGAAACTCCTTTATCGATCGAGTATGTAATGGGAAGCAAGGTTTGAACATAAATAATCTACGATCTACCAACGGGCATTTAGTGACCTGACGTACATTTCTTATCCTTTAAATAAAACGCACATGCGAACTTGCCAGAAGTATAAAAAAGATACATTTAAAAGCTCATAAAAGAATGAATAACATCTATTGTAGAAGAACATGTGCAAAGAGGCAGAATAAAAAAAATAACACCATGAAACTATTTCACGATCTTCCAAAAATAACTACCCGAATTATTTACCGGAAGTGCAATGATTTCACTAAATCGGAGATATACCGTAGAACATTATACAACTTGAGGCAATTTTGTACATTTTTTCTTTTCCTTGTTGTTTTAATTTACTCGTCTTATTTTGCGGCTTCACACTACGTTGCTATACACTATAAACAGCATATGAATCGATTGCATCAGATAACCTTTTTCATGTTTCAACAGCTGGCCAGCTCAAGCGTTACTTATTTGCTTATCCCTGAGTCTATGGAAAGATCCTCTGAGAGTTAACAACGTTTTTCGGCTTGCATCAAGATTGAGAAGCGGTCGATATCATTGCTAATAACACGTAAGAGATATGAGATGTATGTAGATGACTGATTAACCTGGCCTTAAAATAAAACGAACCGCGCGGTGTTGTTTTTCTTGTCTTCGTTTAATGTACATGTATACGAAATCTGTTCTCTATTATAATGAAACAATCTGAAAATATTATATATCTCCACACACACACACACGCACACACGCACACACACGCACACACACAACCCCCACACACATATTGACACACACACACATATATATATGTATATATATATATATATATATATATATATATATATATATATATATATATATATATATATATATATATAGTAGGCATCAGTTGTTGCCATGCTGAAAAATAGATTTAAATACGATATGTTAATAAGAGGTCACATATATAGTATAAACTCTATTGATTATCATTTGATATCTTATATCCATAAATATATATATATATATATATACACACACATATGTATATATATGTATATATATATATATATAGAGAGAGAGAGAGTGAGAGAGTGTGAAAGGGAGGGTCTTGATAGTTAAAGATAAAGAAATAGAAAGATATAAAGAAGGAAACCAAGTTATAACGAATCGGCTCTATTTCGAAACTTCTTACCGATGTATCAAATTCAGAAAACAAAACACCAGTACAAATATTTGAATATGATAAAATGTACGACGCTTTTCTATTTTGGTAACGTTCGGAATTTAAATAGGAGTTGGAGCATTGCGTTTTGAAGAGTAATATTTCTCTAACGTTATATAGACGTTTATGTATTAAAAAAGATATGATGCAATACATATTCTTCTTGGTAAAATATATCCGATATGTAATTTATTGACTGATGATATCGTTTAATTTTTTCTATAGTGTGAGATAGGTAAACTGTGTCTAACGTAAAGTTATGTTTTTTAATAGAAGTTTATGTATTAATGACTAATCATTATAAAAACCGACATGTTTCTTTATTGTGCTTGAATTTACGATCAACTTTGATTCAAGAAGTTTTCGTCGCGGTGTATTTGAAATACATTTAACTAGTTTTGCTTGCTTGAAGTCAAAAGTATGATTATGTTTCAACTAATGAGAGAATAATGCATTCAGAAAATTACTATTTATTATATCTATACTGTATTTAGTACTCATAACAAAAATCTAAAACTTGCAAAAAAATAAATTTTGATAATGCGCATTATTAAAAATGATGTAGTCACATAATATAAATATAGCATAAATAAAATTGATTGATATTCACAAATGAATTCTGTTGAGTTATATATACATATGCATATATATATATATATATATATATATATATATATATATATATATATAGAGAGAGAGAGAGAGAGAGAATATATAGAGAGGAAAAATTAAAACTGTACATTAAAATTGCAATTAAACTTATTATTAGACAGAATGCGCTTGAAAAATATCGAAAGTCCTTAATTCACTGTTCTTCTCAGTGGCACAACAAAATTAGCAAATTATAATTATGGTTGGGCTAGAATTTTTCTCTAGCGGTATTAGATGAATCTAAAATTTATGATTGTCATTAATGGCAAAATGTTCATGTTCGTGGAGAAACGTGTGAAGAAATGTTATCAAATTTGAGGAATGATGAAAATAACAAAAAAAAAAAAAAAAAAAAAAAAAAACAGGGTATGACATTCCTGCGTAGTTGAAACTCTTTTTACGGTCCCCAGAAAAGTGAAAAGAGATTTTTGCAAAGGAATCCAAAATTTAAAATCAAGTCGTTAAATTATCCGGTAGTTAAAAATTGATAAAATCAAGTACAATTAAAATCCAAAGATAGATTATCAGTTAAATAGAAAAGAGAAAAATAGAGATAGAAAAACCAATGAGTTAGCTTTTATCGTTTGTATGTAATTTTTCACTCTATCGCGTCTTCAGAAGTTTGCTGTATGTTCAGTAAAGTTCTGTGCGGTTGTGTGCACTTAGCTGACATTTTTGTTTTAATCCTACTTGAAATACACATACGTAGCAGAAGCTATTTCTATTCTAGTAAAGGTTTTCGCGCAATAGTCTTTTGAATCCTCGTGTGTCATGCCAAGGCACTTCTAGATTTGCATATAAGACCACAATTATTGAAACTTAGCATTTCCAGATTCATAGTAATATCCTCCGAATATAATTGTCGCCTAGTCTTTAATCGTATGAGTTCAGATTCTATTTACAAAAAAAACACATATATTGTACTTAAGTTTTTGTTGTAATTTCTCTGTCATTATGTTTTTCTTGCTTATTAAAAACCGAGTTTACGACAACATGGTCTATACGACGTTCTACAAATTGTTACAACTTTGTCTGATGATTTTTTTTCCACGGGGATCGAACGATTTTCTAATGCTTCTCAATTATTTACATTCATCACAATTATTTTAAGTGCGTGTTCAGAAAATCCGTTAACTTTTTTTCTGGTTAATGTTGTGGTACGTTACTTCTATATATCTCGCCGCATTATCTACTAGTTTAGGAGGTGTTTTGTCCTACATCCTCACCATACGTCCAGACTAGAGCATCTGACTTTTAATGATTTTTATCAATATTCTGGTGCTATTTGCTCCTTCAATTGCTACAGTGCCAAGCGTAAGTGTTTCCGGATGTATGCTTAGTATGCTCCGAATACAAGTTTAAGTAAATATTTCCAATAGGTGGAAATGCCTTCTATATATGACTAAGGTAGCAAAGTAGTAGTAATGCAAGCTTGGTAAACATTTGGGCTTGATTTTTATGTAATTCCCTGTTTCTCCAATTTTTCTAAATCAAAATAAGCGTCGACTCCTCTGCCATTTATCCCAGCATAAAACGTAAAGTACTTACTCGGATTTCTAAAAAGATATACTAAATAGTTAATGTCATTTAACTTCTTACAACCAACCAAGCTGATAGGATCAATATTTGACATTCCTATTTGACGGAAATATATAACATATACTTTGTGGAAGCTATACATGTCTGATAATTTGTCTGTAATTATGAGCGTGTCTTTTTATTCTGTGAAACAAAGTCTGTATCATGCACATATAAAAACTCAACAACAAGATTGTGAAGCGTTTTCGATTTTGCGTTGAGACGTCAAAGGTTAAACAGTTTTCCTGATGTACGAAACCGAAAGAATATCTTAATATCGCTATTATCAAAATGATGCGAAAGTATCACATCAAAATATCTTGAAACTCGGGGCAAAGGTATTCTATTGTTCCACACCGTTTTCAACTAATATCTAATTCGACAGTGACCCAGTAAAGTTGACTCGGTATTTTGTAATAAGGTTTAATTGCTTAAACATCTCCAAAAAATTAAAAACAGTAGCTGTATCACGATTTAATAACAAAAACATTTGGAAGATCGATAAAACCTTGCTACAAAATCACTCACTGCTTTATAAATTTGCCAGTAGCTCTCGGGCCGAAAATGTCATGTCAATTGTGTAGCAATCAGCTATAAAACCACAATAAAAACGATTAAACAACATTATTTCCAACACATTTTACACTGATTCAAGCAAGCTAATGCCTCTTTAATTACCACACTCAGAATTTAACCATTTCATTTGTAAATTACGATCATTGTTGCATCAATATAATCTTGAGAAACAACATTACCATGCCAAACAGCACAGATTAGTATACTGCGGTGATAACGCTATCACCTCCAAACATCAAGAATTGAACAGGTATCCCGTAAAGCACGCGTGCTTTTTCTGCAAAAGCTCTTTAGTCTCGTGGATTATGGGACTTATTATCATTTTGGCGCCGTTTTTTTGAATCGAGATTCATTTATTTCACTTGGTTTATGAAATAAATTTCGAACACTTCTGCCCATTGATTCATGATCCCCTCAACATTCTTTTTTTAAGTCGAATAATCTTTGAATTTCACAGGAGTTTTTGTTGGAGGTGGGGTCCCAAAGGCTTGTCTGTTTTGTTATATATTTTTTGGATTTTCTGCATACACAATCTGTATATAGGCCCGCCAATATTTTGGCCCATTACTTGTTGTATTGTTGACGTGTCCCGCGCTTTTTCATACACCGTTTCTGTAGTTATTTAAATGTTCCATTTGTCCACAGAAATATACCGTAAATCCTCGTTTGTTGCAAAAAATGGTTGATCCATGTAAGTTTTTTTTTAATCTTATATATAAACGGATATATGTCAGCCTGTCAGTTTGTCTGTCTGCTGGTCTCCACATTTTCAAACTCACCTCCTCCGCAACCAAAAAGAGCATAGTGGCGCTAGGTGCCCATAATGATTGGGTTTTTACGGGTTGTTTCTGATGTTTAGCCGGTTAAAATAGTTTTGAAGGGGTCAAGGTCGGTCAAAATTAGAAGAAAAATGATACATATTGTACATTCATCTTTATTGGAGCAGTGCTAACGGAACTATTTTTGAATGTTATGTTTTACTTTTGGTTTTAATTCTATTTAACCGGCTAAAGACCTATGAAAATAGTCCATAAAAAGCCAATCCTTGAAAGCACTAGACACGCTTTAAAATTCTTTATTTCGAAGATAAAGAGTATAAAATATGAAGAGAGTAAGACAGCCATAGTTACTTTGAAAGTCTAAGATATGAACGGCTATATATCTGTCCGTCTGCCTTGCTGTCTGTCTCCATATTTTTATACTCTATCTTCTATTAGCTTCTTTTTTTAAATTTGAATCAATCCATATGCGTGTCAAGTTAGTTAAGTGGGAACATCATCAGGTTTGTATGCTACTGTTCGGTTTCGATTCTAGCTGATAGCAGCCAAATACTTTTTTTTTACTTTTGAAAACACGATTTGACAATGAAATACACGAAATCAAAGAATATACGTCATCAGTGTTAAGTGCAAATCAGGATACGATATAACAAGTCTCCGCTAATCGAATCGGTCTGCATCTCCTTGTTTAAAACACAAATTAAAATTTGCATGAAAGAAAATATATAAAACATAAGACATGGTTGATAGCAACTGACACCTAGATTGTTTGTCTATGTCTTTTATTTGACAAATACTGATCAAACAGTAAATAGACTAAGTATTAGGAGGAACAATGGCACAATTAACCATTTATAATCATATACTTCTTCTTCTTCTACTACTACTACTACTACTACTACTACTACAATAATAATAATAATAATAATAATAATAATAATAATAATAATAATAATAATAATAATAATAATAATAATAATTAACAGTATTGAATGGAGCTATTAAATGCTATACCAGCAGCAGAAACGTACAAGATAGAATAAACAATAAGAAACAGAGCAAACGTAACGTTGCAGTGTGTGTATGCACAAATGTTAGTTGGAAGTACGAAAGATCCATAGAAAGCAAAATTAGAGATCCCAATAGCGATTACATACAATGTAACTAATATATTATTTGGATAATAAAAACGAAGATACAATCAAGTTAGTCAAATAAGTTGAAAGCACGTAAGAGTAAATAAATCAGTGTCCACTTTTTCTGTATTATGATCTATATGAATGAAGTTTCTTATCTACATTAAATGTAAATAAGAAATCGTAGGCGTACAGGTTGTACTAGTGAAAAATAAATAAATAAATATGAAATATATAAGGTGCAATTCAAATAGAATCAATAACAGTATAAACATTACAGTTCCCGTATTATATGTGCCTGTACGAAAGACAGGAAGACATACCATATTGAGCTTGAAGAGTGGAACGAATGGAGTAAAAAGAATATTCATGGAGGAATGTATAAATTGGAACGCTCGTAGGATTAAAATGTTGTGTCTTATTAATATAAAATCCGACTTTTTATCCCTTAAGCTAAAAAAGAGGGTAGTTTTGTCGAACACTTGAATAATATAATAATTTTGTCTGAAAAACCTTACAGCATAAACGAAGAATGTATTAATTTTAATTGCTAACTGGCAACCTAACCTAAGTATATTTTCACAGTGTATGAAAAAAGAATTCTATCAAGTGTATAGCTATGTGGGGATAGTTGTACCTGATTGTTGCAGAACCAATTGACTCATAATTCAGCAGTTTACGAAGATTTTTTTTTTGTGGACGACGAATGATATTTTTGCTTTTTGTCATACCGTTCAGAAATTAATGGAAGTCTATAATCCCCTTTTCCAAGAAATGCACGCATAAAATCAATGGGGTCAATCACATTTTTATAAGGATGGGACCAATATTTAAGAAAACTGAAACTTGTATTATTTTCCCTTAATGTATTGTAAGCTGTTTTTAATTGCGGTGTATTATACTTTGGAATTATCATTAGAAAAACATGAATTGTTTCGAGGCAGAATTTAGGCATCTTTTCAGGCACATCTTTTACCTGACTGATAAGAAGCCACATACTTTAAATTGCAAGTAAACAAAATGTTAATAGTTGTAAGGTAAGAAAATAATTCATGTTTCTGTTCTGATTCGAAGAAGAAAGATAATACTTCACATTTCAATAAAACCAACTAGATGCATAAATTGTCGAGTAATTTATTAATTCCTTTTCATTTCAATTCATATAGTTCTATCATATATATATATATATATATATATATATATATATATATATATATATATATATATATACGTACATGATAATAAACGGATGATTGAAAATGCGACGGATAAATGGCTAAAGCGATTAAAAGAAAAGAAATGCTGAACGGATCGAGTGTTCTCTTCGTTTTATTCAAACTTCTCTTCAAAAATGTGAAATATGTCATGTCAGCTTTCAGTTGGTCAGGTATTTCGGACGGAAATATGAATTGTTTTCCCAACTTGTACATTTTTGTGTGTTTAGTCAATTTGTTAGCATTGATGCCAACTCTGTTGAAAATAATTAAACTCTCTGCTTAATTATTAGATTTTTTATTCTTGGATTTATCACACAATGTATTAAACGATAGTTTTATATATGTTTCATATACATTGCTAACGTTTTTATGGTTTTTTGAATCACAGGTTGGATGTAAATCGACAAAATACTAGAAAAAGAACGAAATTTTCCAAGGTGCATTCAGTTATACGTTTCACATGGTATATTTTAGTTTATGTATATAATTTTTACACAATTCTGAAACATTTCCATTATCGCGTATGCATACGCTGCTTAATGTAGAATTATTAAAACTATTACATGTTTATTACTATAGGAAAATGCAAGTACAACATACATATACACATACACAGGGATATTCAGTTATATGGTAAGAGAAAGTGAATGACGAGCTGGTTTACTTTATTGAAACACGGTAAATCATAAAAAACGATCCACAGTCTGTCTGCTATACTTTGTTACGTTATATTCTATTATAATATGTTTATTTATGCCTCAAATATTAGTGTATCCATACGTTTTCAAATATTAAATATTGTGGCCAAAACGCATAGAATACTATTGGTGAGAATTGTAAATCTATTTTGCTTATTGATTATTTTTAGTGAGAGAAAACAAATGCACTTTACAACTTCCTGTATATTTTTATAAAGTTTTTCAAATCCCGTGGGTATTAGGGAATTTTGTAAAACTTAAAATCTATTTGGTTACGAACATAAAAACGTATTCTGCACCTGGAACCTCATGATGCTTTATAAATAAAAATGCAAGGTTTGTGCTAAAATTACCAACAGCACAGACGATTAATCATTAAAAAATAGAACAGAGTAATTTTTCTCATGCTGGCAGATCTATGTCCAATTATAAATTATTTATGACTATGAAAATAAAGTTTTCTCATATCTTACATCAATTGTTTTCGATTCATAAGTTTGATGCACTAAGCTCATATTTAGAATTTAGATAGAGCTATATATATTCTTGCATTAGATTGTAAAGA
This sequence comes from Euprymna scolopes, assembly GCF_053919585.1. Taxonomy (NCBI): domain Eukaryota; kingdom Metazoa; phylum Mollusca; class Cephalopoda; order Sepiida; family Sepiolidae; genus Euprymna; species Euprymna scolopes. Next base: position 26,786,537 of record NC_136485.1, read on the forward strand.
CAAATCGCATAACAAGTATAATAGAAAATGATACGCACTATTGTTCTTAAAAACAGTTTACATCTTTTATAAATAATTATGTTTGGGAATTTTATTATTTAGCTATTCGAAAAATGTGACAACAATATTAAGTTCTGATTTCAATATAAGCATTTGCCGATATTTATAAATGTTATTTTATTTAACAATATTTGATGGACACTTGAACATAAAGTGTAAAGTGATTGTTATGTAGTCAATTAACTATTACAAACGCTCGCTACAATAAGCACAAGATTGCGTAAGACAGCATATTATCAAAATGATTGATTACATGAAAGTCCAATGCGATTGTAATATGATTTTTTAGGAAGCAACAGTCGTATATGGTTTTGTCTATGCATATCAAACTCTCTCTTTCTTCATGGCCATTCTACATGATTTTTATACTGATAAAAAGATAAGCATAAATTTCTATCATTTATATCTACGCAAGACAAAAATAAGGTTGTTATAATTTCTTATAACAACTTACATATTTAAGATACTTTCTCTTTATTTGCATATCTCATATCACGTGATTAATTTATATGCATATTCTTATCCGTTCTCCTGCCCCATTTTAACGTCTTTCGGTTGATTAAAAACGACTTCTTCTGATATCCTCATCAGGTTGTTTTTACATAATATTGTCAACGAATATAGACTATTTCCTTTCGCTTTTCTTTGTCATAATTGATCTTCTCCAAACGCGATACAATGACTATTTTCTCTATTATCGGAATTCCCTAAGTTATCCATTCCGATCGGGGGGACGTATTTGTTGGGAGAATTAGAGCAATTACAGCTACGATTTTAGATTGGATCTAGTAACTCTACTGCTTATAATCAAAGAGATAACAGCCAATGTGAGCGCTAGATGGAATTATATATACTACTATATTATTAGCTTAGGAAATTCAACGGTTAACAATTAACCCCATTCGCTCTCTAGTATGCGCAACCTCTAATACCAGTCCTCATGAACGCATGTTCAAATTTGAAAGGGGGTTGTCTATTTGATCTGTGAACCGGGAAAAGTATTATTAAACTATTTAGTGGCAGGAAAAAGTATGACGCTATTATAGAGGTAGCGGAACACTTCGAATCTTACCGCGAGACTTCGACATCATTATGGTCCGAAGAGATCGGTAACATTCAGGCATCTGGCCCGTCTTCCAATATCTCAGTATCCTGGTGACTATCCACGCCCAAATAAACCTAAGCATCCTGCTACTGCTGTGGACCTAAATAGACCTCAATATTCTGTTGCGACCGTGGATTTATATCGACTTAAGTATGCTGCTAGGGACTTGGATCTACCATCTACCAATCTTGGATCTACCATCTACCAATCTTGGATCTACCATCATTAACTGGTGCTAGTTCCGAGATTCATATTTCCCCAAAATCTGAGACTTATGACACTTCCGGTGGTGAACTGCCTTTCTGCCGGTCTTGCATGACAAATAGACCAGCCCAGCGGCTGTATTCATAACTTTTCTCATAATAACTTGTTTCAAGTTGGGGATGTTATAATTTTCTTATAAAATATTTTATAAATGACTTTCTCTTTATTTACATATATGCTCATACGTGATCTTGCGATATCTTTTTAAAATTTTCTTTTTTGCATATTTCTATTTTTATTTTAATATGCATTCATGGCCACTTGCCGCATTTCGCGTTGTATGTAAAATTCAGTTAAATAAAGCCTGGGAAAAAAGGTCTTCCTTCTTGCGTTGTCATTGCCTTACGAAAATGTTTTAGGAAAAATCAACGATTAGAGATCAGCCGTGATAAATGCATTCACATAAAGGATAGTATCTGTCGTAAGGTTATGAAATAGCAACTCTTTATATAAAAAACTAGCTGTACAACACCGCGTGTTGTTGTGGCTTAGTGGAAATGAAAGGATTGCTAAGGGATATGGAAATTCTCCCTTCCTCTGAAATCCCCACAGGACAATATGTCTTTTATAGCACGTTAATCACATCGAGTGCAAACCCAGAGGTGTAAAAATAAAAGTTTTTTTAAAAATATTATTTTTATGATTTTTATCGTTGAGTTTGATTATTTGTTTTTTTTTTTTTTGGTAAATGTGACAACGAGAATACCCTGGGCCAGTGCCCGTAAAAAATACTTCGCGCCATCAAACTTAAAAACTGAAACTCGAAATGCATTGATACGTCAAATATTTATTTATTTAATTTTTTGTTTATATATTATTGTTGTTGTTGTTGTTGTTGTTGTTGTTGTTGGTGGTGGTGGTGGTGGTGGTGATGGCGGTGGTGTTCTTTTTGCTTCACTTTATTTTATTTAGGCACGCATTTACCAGGAAAGAACGAATTACTATTTCGTTATCCTTCTTACTAAAACCAAATTGTTAATTCTAGAATTTTTCCATTCGTACCTGTAGGAATTACTATTTCGGGTTATCTAGGCCTTTGTGTCTCCCATTCTATCAAGTTTATTCACGCAATTGCGGTGTAGTGACAATAAAATAAACCATTCCCTTAATTATCGCTTGTTATGGATTTAACTGAATATGATATTAAACATCACTTAATTGTTACTTATGCAGTAGGTTATCGCGCTAGCGGGTGCTTTGTAACCCTTTTGTAGTTTCACATCACAATTTAATAAGCAAAAAAGATGTCGTAAAACTTGAATTCATATATATATATATATATATATATATATATATATATATATATATATATATAACTAATATAATAATAACTTGGTTTTCGACCAAAAGCTGAAAGTGTATTTTCTGTTGTAATGCTGCACGTTCATGTTAACATACCGAATATATATTTACAGACACAGACACAAACACACACACACATACACATGCACACACATGCTCAAAGCAAACACACATGCTCGCAAAAAAAAGAAAAGAAAAGCAAGCACCCATGCACATGCACATGTATGTGTATAAACATCAACAAAAGCTTGTCCACTATTACGCTGCCCAATAGTTGTTGGCACACACACATACACACGCACACAAACACACTCGCACACAGTCACGTACAAAAACACAGCCGCACCCAAGCAAACAAAAAACACGCGCGCACATCTGTGTTTGTACGTGTTGAATCAAAAACATGCTTGAGCAAGTTTTGCAGCCTATTAGTTTCATACCACACACGTATGCAAAAACAGACGCACTCAAGTAAATAGAAAAAACACACACGCACGTGTATATGTGTAAATACAAGCACACGCGGGCGGAAGTTGATACTGCCTATTAGTTTAATTGCAAACACGCACACACAGTAAGTTTTTTATGCGTAAATGCACTTGTAATGCGTTTTAAGTGTGTTTAATGCGATAATTAATGAGTCAGAAGGTTTAAATTTCGAATGTATGTAATCCGAAGGGGTAATATGGAAATGCAAGTTAGCTTCCGGTTTTGAGGTTGATACCGTTAATCCAGAATTGAAGGATGCTTACATTTCAGATAATCGAAATCCAGTACATACGTAAAGGGATACATCATTATTAGTGTAGATGAAAATTGGTAAGAGTATGCGTTGTGTGTGAATTCATTATATAGTTAATCACGGCGTATATACAGAAAAAGTAGGAAAAGGTATAATTTCACGCGGTGAAGAATGTGGTCGTAAGAGGATTATGGAATAGGGGGTAAAATTTGAACTACTTCCTCTGTAGGTTATGAAGATGATGATGATGCCACTCCTATGAATTAATGTAATGTTTTAATATTACGAATTAATATATCTAAAATGTCGTTCTATCGTTAAAGAATCTAATGGCTAATAGTGTAAACATAATACATTTGTATGTGTCTGTTGTTGTAAACCTACGGTATTTCTGTCCGGAGTGGAATAATTGCGCCTCGTTTATTATATAGAAAACATCAAACAACCTATATATATATATATATATATATATATATATATATATATATATATATATATATATATATATATATATATATATACATATATATATATATATATATATATAGTATTCCTTAATTGGAATTCATTTTTTGAGATGAGCATTATATATTAATTTATATATTTCAGTTATGGCTGAGAATGCAGTTAGGAGATTCGAAGTTCCTATCCGTCGAGGTTACCACCTGACGAAGGCCAGAGGAAGTTAGCAGAAACGTTGTGAACCAATAAAAAGATTAAAAAAACAACAACTAAAGATGAGAATAATAGTCCGAAATAAAAAATAAATTAATTAAACAACCTGTTATACAGTCATATTTAAGCATTTACATGTATTTGTATTAGAAAACAACACGTTGTAGATTAGTCGTATATCCTTTGCTTAAATATACGCATAATTTATCGATTGATTGTCTATACCTGTAACTATATATTAGTAAGTAAGTACGGATACTCATTACCCAGGGCGACGTATATTTTTGTTGTAGTTATTTCCGCGAAAAAACAAAGCAGAGTGTCATTTTTAAAGGAGGAACTTCAAATGTTTTGTAATCTGAGAGAAGAAGCTACTTGAATAGACAATTGTTCGTCTGTTTCTCTGTAGACTTAGGAGTTTGCAGTCTGACTGGTTTGTCGAAAGGATTTGTCTGAGTACAAGTGTTTTTAGTTTCATAGTGTAAAATTCATTAAAATACTTGTAAAACAGACAGAGATATTCCACATTTTGGCGATGATACAGTGGTCGGAATTTTGTTAATTGTTCTGGAACCCTTAGTTTACCGACTGTTTACTAAAGGCCGTGGACAAATCTACCAGCGCAGGTGTGTAAGAACGCCTAATGTCTGAGCGAATAGTCAATTTGTAGAGATACACGACACTCTTAGATGTGGGTAACTTTCGGTTTGAAAGGACCCATCTTTTTTGCAGTCACTTTTGCAATTACCCTTATATATTTGTCCGAATTCATGTATGCTTAGCCTAAGAGTTTGAACGAAATGTTTTATAGCGTGTGCCATTAGATATAGACATCGGTGTTTGAGTAGTTTTACTAGAATCAAATAAAATGCAAAGAAGCATTGTCCTGCCAACATTCAACGTTAACATTAATTTACGTCGTCAATCCTCTACAGAGTGTTGTCATCCTCTAAGGTTTTATGTATTTTCATCGATATGTGGTCATTCATTTACCCCCATCGAGCGTAGTGTCATTAGTAAATATATACACCTTAGAGAGACATTACGAGGGAGTTAATTTATGAATACCAGGAAAATTTAATTACAACTTACCTACCTCGTAACAAAGCCGAATTCGGGTAATATTGTTTCGACATACCCCCATCAAATACTATTAAGATTTTTCCCTTATCTAAGAAATAATTTGTATATGTAAAATTTTCGTCCAGTAATATAATATCATTTTATTTTCAGAAAACGACATGTGTCCCTAATACCTTTTAAGGATTTACATACGCTTAGTTCCGCAAACAACTGTCTAAGTCGCAATAGTCGTAATTGTCTTTCTTCCGAGAGTGCTTTACAAGTTTCTTCGGCATCGCAGGCCTCGTTATCGGGTTGATATATCGGCGTTCGCTGAAAATAATTAGCTACTCATGCAAGTCAAAAGAAGACAAACACAGAGGTTTCTAATCTACTAAAATTAATTCACGAAATTTACAAGTGTATTACATCTGTAAAATTCTTCAGTTCGATCCCACACAAAAAAACACTCTTGAATCTTATTCTTCGTCTTGGCGGCGGTCGACCAGGCGGCTCTTTAGGTAGTGTTTACATCTCTCGAGATTCGGATTCAATCTGCTAATTTTGCCGCGGGCATGAGCATATATTTCGGGGGAAAGGTTGGTTGATGTACGCCGTTAAACCAATCATCGATCAACCCGCCGCTGGGAAGTTCCCGATGTCTTCCACAGCCTAAGAATCTGTGATCACAACTCAATCCCACTCACACGCTACAAGGGGTTAACTGCTTGACCCTTTGACCTAACCTTGCCTTGTACTCAGAATCCATACGTCCTCGAGTCGAGTTTCGCCAAGCAAAGAACGAAATTATATTTCGTTCTGGCTTTAAAATGATACATCTCGTCATTTTTCTCAAACAAAAAAAAATGTATGTCTCTTTTCCAAAACACAATACATTCACCCTTTCATCTTGGTTACACGGCGCTGCCTGGGCACCAAATAATGCTTAACAGACAATATCAGCATATTACTCGGCCTTAAAATGGGGAGCCCCATTGCTCTCTGAGGCGGTCACGCCACATTGCACCCCCCTGCCTTATCCAGTGTTTGGTATTTAGGTTCAGAGATTACAATAAAGGTATACGCAGTAAAACCAGCTTGTCTACGTGTGTACTGTATATCGAAAAGAAGTTTGTTATTATAGTTGGTTGGTTGTTTTTGATTTACGGCATATCAACTATTTTCAGGTTATATAATGCCGGATCCAGTGATTTTTAAGAACGATATTTAATAGAGTATATTTTGTTGTCGCTTTCTATTTAACCCATAGTTGGGAACCTAACAGGTACTACCACTCCAGGCTAGAGTGGACCTGGGAGCAATGCCAATTAAAGGATGGCTCCACACTCCTCGATGCCCGCAAGTTGGGGCCTCACCATCGGATATAGTTTACGGTCATATCCAGGATATTGTTATTTTTGACGTGGTATATTAATGCTTAATTCATAAAAAACGATCACGATATAGGGGAGTTAGCAAATTTGGTGATAATAAAGTGGGGTTGTTCTTTCGCAGTAATTCTTAAAAACTAGTATAACAGAAGCAATTTACCAGTAGTCAGGAAAGTAAGATGAAGAGTTCAGAGGAACACGGGGAAACCCCAATTTACACAGCAAACTCTTCAATAATAAAAAAGACGTACTATTTGGTCGATGGTTTCTATAGTATGTTGGTTGTTGTTACTTGACTTGCCACGCTATGGAAAATATTTTTTACCTCTGATTGTATCACAGGGCATTCTTCTCTATTTTTAAGATAACGTTTATTTAAGCTAAATATTCTCATAGTAATCGGCGTCGTAAGGTAGGCAATTTGTTTTTCTAATGAAATTACAAACTATTTCGGAAGAAGTGAAATTTGATACGACCGGTGCAAGGGTCGAATTTCGTCAAACTTCTATAAATGCAGCGATTAAATACATTTTGAGTTTGACTTTATTGGAAGGTCAAAATACGATTTTGGTTGGATTTTACAAAAGCCGTCGTCGTTAAACTGGAGATAGAGAAACACTATTCAGGTCAGATTTAGATAAAGATTTGTCATTTCAAAATGGTAAAATTAAATTAAGATTAATTAGCATTATGAAAATCCTCGTGGTCGTTAAATGGATAGATTAAAATACGATCCAGTTTGAACTTTATGAGAAGTCGTCCTCGTGAAATTGACAAATACAAACACGATTGGGGTCGGACGTTATGGCTTCACTAAGTTTTTATGAGGATTAAGTTACTTAAACCGAATGTTTTATTTTTTAAAAATAGCGTTGTTGTATCGTATGGTTTTGTGGTGACTAAGTTTGTTTGAATGGCATGTCAGGCCAAGCAGTATAGAACGAGCTAGTAGTATCTAGACATGCAGTGTGAGCTAGTTATGTCTTTCTATGGAATGTGAGATAGTTGTGGCTTGCCTTATAGTTAATGCTACCTGTGTCGATCCTTGTAGTAAATGCTCCACTGTCTATCCGTTTAGAAAGTGCTTGCTGTGCCTTACGGTGTTTAGAGGCTTAGTTATATCCAGCAGTGATATAAGAGGTAATTGTGCCTAAAGGCACTGGGTATTTGAGAGCCGATCTGGGTATAGGTTTACATGGGATGACCATTACGGATCATAGGGTACGTGGTCTGATAATCATTGATTAAAATATCAATGATTTAGCTGTCTTAAACGAAATTATAAAATGACCGTAGGCGAGAAAACGGGGTGGGGGTATTATCAGCATATAGAAAGACAATTGTAAAATGCAGTGTAGATGCAAATTATGTTTTTTTTTATTCTAATAATATTGCAGATATTTTTATTTTACTATTTTTCGTTTTAATTATTCGTTTATCGGTCATTCGTTTACTTTCCGCTTTTATTATATCTGTATAGTTTTTATGTATTTTATCTAGTTTTTTTAGTTCTTTTATCGTTTTCTTGGATTGTTGGCTATACGCTTGACTACTTTTTTATAAACAAAATAAGTTTCATTCCGTTTTACAAAGATTTCGTTGTTCTTTTTTTTTAATTTTCTAACGATATTGGGTAAATTTTTTAAAGCTTTGTAGTTGTTTGTGGAACTAAAATTATATTCAGGATGTTGCGTTTCTAGTGTGTTCAATGTGTAGAGTTATTTTGTGTGACTATATCCATGTTTCTAAGTGTGCTCGGTAACGCATTAGGCGTATTAGTTTGTTTATTTTGAGTTTTATAATTTATCAATGTTTCTCGATGTGGACGTTTTTTAAGCAATGTTTCTCAGTAAACCTATGAATGAAAATAAAAAAAAGTCAGTTTATGTCTCCCTAATACTTCCTTTAAATTTGCTCAAGATTCATCCTATATTTATATACAGAAATATTTAAAAATGTGGTGAAATAGTTTCGCAGATACTACGCTTACTTGGGCTTCTCTTGCGATCTCTAAAACTGAGACAGGAGTCGGGTGATTAAGGTTTTATCCACACGGATTGTTTGGAATTGGCTCATGACTGTATTCTTTAAAGTAGTGGTTGTTTAATATAATATCTGCTTTATAGCTAATAGTAATATCACATATCGATATATGAACAGAAAATAGCAGTTTACTAAGAATTTAGCGTGAAAGTTCGTTTAGTTATTTCAAAAATTTATAGCATTACACGGCACTTGTGCGTATGTTTTGTCGTGTATCTAAACATACTGCCTTTTAATCAGTGTTACTCATAAGGCGATTGAATTGGGTTCGTTATATTCTCAATCAGTAATAAATGATTAACTGCCGGGATATGGGAATAATTTTAAGTTGAATATATATATATATATATATATATATATATATGCATATATATATATATATATATATATATAAGTTTCGTGGTTAATTTTAAATTCTGAACAAACAACATATAGAGGCATATATTCGATTTAAGAATATATTTCTTGACAAAAGGAATATATAGAAGGGGTTATGATATATATATATATATATATATATATATATATATATATATATATATATTCATTTTGTCAAGCAATACATTCTTAAATCGAATATATGTCTCTATATGTTTTTTGTTTTTTTCAGAATTTAAAGTTTAACCACCAAACTTATATATTGCTCTATTCTTAAATATTGAGTTTTTCTTTTTTGGCTAGGATCTCCTTAAAAGTATTACTTAAAGTAATATCTATCAGGATCTGAATTCTATCAGCGTTTTATCTCGCTTATATATATATATATATATATATATATATATATATATAATTGTAAATCTATATTAATAGTAACCTTCCCTGTAAAAAAAAATTGCCCACCATTTCATAAACAACCCCAACAGGCGATCATGCCAAAATATATGTATTTTTACTCATGATATACGTAATCAAAAAAGAGTAATTTTTAGAATATAATCGACATTATCTGCATGAAATTAAGAGAAATGGACTGGTAAATTAAATGGCCGTTGCTAATCTTTAATGTTACTATGCATTGATTAGCCTTTTGTAGATTTACACAAACCCCACCTCTTCTAACATAACTTCATGTTTTAGTCGATTACATGAGAATACGTTTAGAACTAAGCGAAATGCAAACACGACATCAGCGCCACCAAAATACTTTAGATATTTATTACATTTTCACCTCGAACAAAGCACATTGCAACTTTGATGTAGGAGGCTACTATTACGACACAGGCTACAGGGGTACTAGGTGGGGAGTTCGGCAGCAAGATGTCGGTTCACGTTACGCTTGAACTTATGCATGTCAGTACAGTTGGGGAAGCAGGAACCTGGAACGGAATTCCAAATTCTAGCGGTTCTGAGGAAGAAACCACTGGATTAGAAGACTCTCTTACATATAGGGGGTCTCCACTTTGGGGGTGGGTACTGCTTGTCCGATTTGTCGGGAGTATTTACGTAGAGGGGGTACAAGTGCTTGCAGTTTGTAAGAGCATTTACCGTTAAAGTACTTGTAGAACAGACAGAAGGATACTACATTACGTCGATGAGACAGAGGCTAAAGTTTGGATGACAGTTCAGGGCCTATTAGGTTGGCGACTCTCATTTGAACCTTGTCTAGGAGTGAGACACTAGTAGCAGATGCACCAACCCAAATATTATAACAATACTCAATATATGGGTGAGTGGTGGCCTTATAGACGTACAGAATACTTTCGGGCGTTAGTAGATTTCTTGCACGGTAATGAGAATCTACATTTTTCGCAGCGGTCCTGGCAATGCTCTCAATATAATTGTTCCAACTCATGTTTCCTGTGAACGTTAAGCCGAGGAGTTTAAAAGATGTACTTCAGATAAAGAGTATTTGGCCATTGCTATTGGTGGTAGAGAAGGTTTCTTGTAGTTATTGCAGGAAACAAGTTTAGTCTTGGCAGCATCCATTTTTGTCCTCATTCCACTACAGATTGGAGGTCGTCCTCTAGGGTTTCTGCTATTTCTTTACATATGTGTTCATTTGTATTTCCTCTCGTGTCTGTTAGAGTGAAAGGTCAGTTCCGCTTTGAGATTTAACGTAAAATGCTCCCATATTTTTAAACCATGTAAGAATTTTATGATATTGAGCATTTCTTTCCTTTTGTAAAATACATTCCGTGCGTTATGCTTGCGATTCACGTATCTTACTGATTACGTGTAGTCTTAAGATTTACCACGTTCGTCTTGTAAAATTAAATTGTTACTCAATGCCAGAAGACAATGCGTTACTTCAGATTAAAAATGTATAACAGGAAGGTTTTTCTTTCTGAATTTCAAATCGATTATATTGTTAATATATGTTTTTTTTGTTTTCAACAGTTTTTCATCACCTCCAAAAAATAGAATGTCTTTTTAAGTGGATCGATCATAAAACTTGCTTTTTAAATTCCAAATCTTAGATAATTACATTATGGAAATCTATGTGTAATAATTAATAACTGCTCTGATGCCAAGTCAATTTGCTATTTAACTAGATTATATATATATGTATATGTATATATATATATATATATATATATATATATACATGTATACATATATACATATATATATATTCAATTTGTCTTAACATAGGAATTAATTTGTTGCATGATTCGGTCTTCTAGTATTAAGTAAGTAAAGACCTTCAAGCAACAACGCTTGCTTTCGAAAGCGGAATTTTATTGACAAACGAAAATAAGCGCTGTTGACTGAAGAGGTATCGAATTACTAAATACTAGAGGACCGAAACATGTTCCTTGCTGTGTAGCAACCAATTACTTCTTATGTAAAGACCAATTAAAAATGTAACTTGCTCTACTTCCGTATTAAGCACTCTTGAATTAACCTTGTTATATTTCAATGATTATCCGAACTTTGAAAAATAGCAACCTCAAATATATATATATATATATATATATATATATATATATATATGTATATATACACTGTATGTATGTAAGTGTGAATCTGTATGAAAATATATTTCATATCCATACAAACATGTAAATATTTACATGCGAATATATATATTAACATGTGTATATATGCATTCCTATTATATATGTATGCGTGTGTGTGTATCTGTGTATATATATATATATATTTTACATAGGCGTCACCACTTATCAAGGCCGATAGGCCACTCAAGGATAAGGGTTAAATAGTGTAGAGTAGTCAAAAGGACAATATAGTAATCGATAGTAATGGAAGTTCAGTAAATTTGTTAACTTAAGTGGAACGGCTCATTTAAAACTTGTTCACGTTGGACTTGAAGACAACCATATTATAGACAGCTGGAAAGCAGGAAAACGGAAGACAATTCCACAGGCGTGCAGTTCTAAGAAAGAAGCTTTGATCATGGAATCTATGTTTAGGTTTAGGCACATATAAAGAGTGGGGAAAATTATTGATAATGTTTTCAGCTAGTCTAGTGTTTCTTTGAAAGTTTGGCGAGGGGGACCATAGATTGAAGCTCAGTCGAACACTTTCCATGGAAATAACGATAAAGCAGTGACAAACTCGCAACATCTCTTCTGTGAGATAGAGGTTGCAGCGAAGAGAAAAACACAAACAAAATTATATATATAAATATATATATATATGTGTGTGTGTGTGTGTGTGTGTGTGTGCAGGAGCGGCCCATATATATATATATATATATATATATATATATATATATATATATATATATATATATATATATGTATATGCATTTATATATATATAATTTTGTGTGTGTTTTTCTCTTACATTTTAAAAGAGTTGGTCGAATTTTATGAAATTACACACAAATATAATGTGCCTGGTAGTGTTCTTAGATAGTTGTGTATAGAAATGCCTTCGAAAAGTATCGATAATCGATAATCATAGCAATTTGATGAAAGAAAAAAACAGGGGATTTTGGCAAAAATGTACACCTTACACAGCGTAACATCGCAGTTGATTTTGAGAAGACATATTACTAAAAAGGAAAAACGACCGATATACAAAAATAGCAGTATGTGTCTTTGATATGACACAGACGCCATCAGACTAAGTTTTTTTTCATTAAAAGGAAATTGCACCAAGATACTTGACTTTTTTTATTGTAAGCATAGATAAAGTGATTATCAGCCACAAGCAGTAAGGGCATTAATATTAAATCCACACTCGGTCTGTTGCTATGACTAGCTCTAGTTCGACATGGATGTGTCTGGTTAGAGCACAATTAAAGAATAGAAAGTCAATCTTCCTATTAAAAACTTTAATGCAAACAATTATATATGAACAGAAATTATCTAAAAAGAACAGTCGGTTCTCTACAGTGCAATGTAGACTACAACGCAGTGGATTCCAAACTTTATTAGTAAATTTATACACAAACATATATATATATATATATATATATATATATATATATATATATATATATATATTGCTTGTATGCAACTTCCTGGTTCCTCCACACGGTTTGACAGTATGAATGGTGGCACATTATTTGCTGATATATAAAAATAAAACAAACAACGCTGCTAAGCATTTAACAGACGATTTCCTTCAAAAGCACTTAGCAAATTAGCAATTGACCTTTATAACCTGCTTGTATATTCATTAATGAACGCCAGCAAAACACTCACGTAATATTCCAGGAATTGCGTTGCATATAGAAAGGTTTCCCTTGTTAACTAAATGTCACGAGACCCGACATATCATGAACTATATTGTAGACGATAATAAAGGACGAATACGGCCATCATATGTTACAGTGGGAATGAATAAAATTTACAAACGTTGATAACAATTAATAACGTTTATGCGTTCGCGTTAATCTATTATCCTTGGAATAAGTACGTGGTATGCTTACAAAATTGCGAGTAATACTTTTTCACTATCATCACATATAATCACAGCTAATTACACATTAACATATACTACACTATATAATGTTTAGTTTAGTAATAATCAACATCAGAAATATTTAGGGGCTATTGAAAGTTAAGAATAGCTTATTTTTCATTCAATACAGTCTACGCATATACGCCGAACTAATTATACTTTAATATCTGCGATCGTCTGATTTTTGGAGATTCTATTCGTAGTTCACTAATACTGTTATTATTTGGAGCTCGTTGTTTTTTAAAGTAATTATGTGATTCTGATATGAGCTTTAAAAATCCAGGGAATACATTCCTACGTAATACTCTTATTCGGGTTTTCTTTGGCGAAGCTTTTGGCAGATAAAACATGATTTTCTCTTTGCGTGTTTTTTTTGTTAGCTTATATTACGATTTACTTAATGACTATATCTAGTGATTATATTTTTCTTCGTTTGTATTGTTTTTATTGTAATATTTATCTTCTTTCTTAAATATATTATTTTGTTTTTATTGTTCTCATTATGTAATATTGTATTACTAATGTTTTAATTAGAATATGAAATGCACTGATTGTATGACAGTTTTACGTTGCTTTTATTAAATATTTGGAAGTGCTTAGCGATAAGATTAAGGGTTTTTTTTACGAGTGTGAGTGTTTCTATTTGCTTATATGGCAGGGAATACAAAATACTATTCAGTTTCTTCTATTCATAGTCTTATTATATATATATATATATATATATATATATATATATATATATATATATATATATTAATGTTTTCTTGTTTGAATTTGATTTGCATATTATATTTGGATATTATACTATCCACTATTTTAAAACTATATTCTCACAAGAAAGTGTTCTAAGTTTAATCGCAGCAGAACAGTAGCATGTTGAATCTGCATTTTGATTGATGAGAAATGATAAGTATGCATATATATATATATATATATATATATATATATATATATATATATATATATATATATTTATTTATTTATAGGTGTGTGTATAGTCTGTTCGAAGAATATTGGGCACATTTCAATGCATTAAGTTTTTTTAAAGACTATTTCTTTTACCCTTTCCTTTCAGATTAAAGTAATGGTGTTTACTTAACCGTAACAGGCATTTTGTCTGCTTGAATTTGCAAAATCTTAACCATGGACACTTGTTAAACCTGCCTCCTTGGTATCAAGAATTCCGGACCATGCGATTTTGGATGGGGATTTTTGAAAGTGCTGACCTATGGTCTTCCTACTTAAAGAGAGGTTGATGAGCTGAGAAGCCGAATAACGGAAGGTGTTGCAATCATTGGCAGCAAAATGCTTAGAATATTCGCATGATGTATATAGTTTGGCCAACTGTACTCACACTGATTATAATGCGCCCATTCCATAAAAAAATGAGATTACACAACCAGATATGTTTTATATCTTTAAGAAATTTCGAGATATAGTCAATGTCAAAATGTTCTCAACACATTTGGTCAATCATATATATATATATATATATATATATATATATATATATATATATATATAGATAGATATATACATATGTATATATATATATATATATATATATATATATATATATATATATATATATATAGATATATACATTGCCAGATCTTGTTTGCCGAAGTTTTTCCGAAGGAATTAGATAAAATGCTAACTACTTATATAAATTATATTTTTTAAGTTACTACAAGCTTCAACTGTCTGTTAAAATGTATATGTAAACATCAAAAAATATAATGTTTGTCTTTTATGCGAGTTTTGTCAATCAAATAATTTGTATTTGTTTAAAGTAAGTTCTAAGTAAGAATGTAATAAATTCTGTAGATCTATCAGTGAATAAACTTGAAACAGGGTTTGCATCACGTACACAATAATTTACTGAATTCTCTAAACAACACAACTGTGAAAATATAAATTGTATTCGAATCAATATAAAAACATACTGAAACGAATGCACCATTGTTTTCTGTGATGAAAATTATATCTGTAACAATGTTATGTATATTAATGGATGTTTGGTACATACGTAAAATACATTGCTTCAAAATTGAGTATTGTGGGGAGGCAGGTACCATGTAAAATATGAAGATTATTTTTGGAAAAAAACATGCAATGAAAGGTTTATATTTTACTATTCGATACTTTTATTTAACAATTTTATAGACAAAGCTACCGAGAAAAATATAATTAACATGAAAATCGCGACCCTCCATTGAAAAAGAACTTTGAGTTTTTTACCTACTGCCTTTGAAAAAATGTTACCAAAGGCAAGATAAGTTACTCTTCGAACCGTTTAATCTGTACTTTCATATAAATTCATGCCAAACAAAAGTATTTTAAAAATCTATCAACATTGAGCATTACATAAAAAATGTAAATTAAGACTACCCGATTAACCGCACGAAGCGAAAATACATTCTTTATCTAATACATTTCAACTTTTAAAAATGTTTAAAAAAGGAAGTATGAAAACAATAAATAGTGGGTTATTACATTCTGCATATAAATTTTACGTAATAGTATCACATACATCATGAAAACGGAGCGCTCAAAATTATGTATATCTTTCTGTTTGTAATAAAAATGCATTTCCCTATAGTGCCGTTCTGCGTAAATATCGATATGATTTGAAAACTTAGAATATGAAAGCGTTGTCTTAACCAAAAACCTTGTGTTTTCACCGAATAATTAACGAAACAAATTGTGTCAAACGAAGAGATAAAATAAAAATATATAATAAATAAATGTTCCTAAAAGCACAGTACATTTCTGTTCTAACTACATGGATATGTCTTTTTAACTTGGGTATTGGTTCATTTTGTTTGTTTCTAAAAAGTTAATAAACAAAATATTGTTACTATTTTTTATAGAATACTCTATAAGAAAATAAAACAACACGTTCATTTTCTGCGTAAAATAACGCTGCCCGTTAATTTAACAACATGATGAATAGAAATAACTGTAACTAATGTAACTTGCAAATCCTATGCCAAAATATGTTGAACATTTTCTGTTGCCTTCGTTAGTGGTGACGATGTAAGGTTGGCTCTCGGCGCCTATATTCATCATATATTCTTATGGAACGAATAGATCCGATGAGTTGTATTTTGATTCTTTCGGGCTACTGTATAGTTGGATAGCTTGTGTTGGAGAGCGTACGAATAAAATCTTCGCGTGTGTGTAGAATATGCGTATGGTTTAATAGTATTTTGTAAGCTTTTCTAAAAGTAGTATGAAATAGAATTTAAAGGAAGATATTTTAATAGAACAATATTGAAAACACACATATGTGAAGCCCACCATGTTGGTTGAAGCTGACGTGTTCGTTCTGGGAAATCCATTACTCTGACAACTATTTTTATGCTATCCTAATGCCTTAAGCAAACTGGTAGGTCAGAAAAAAACAGTTATTTAAATAAAATATTAATAATAAAGAGCATGGATTTGTAACCATAGTGCATGTAGCATAAAACAAAAGTATGTTGAAAAACATATGATAAACAAGGAGGTTAACTAAAGTAAGAAGGGAAGCGGTGAGTTTCAATTGTGATAGAAGAAAAAAGTTACATTGAACTGGAAGCTTTTACGAGCATCTTAGTAGGTTTTCGTATTTGAACGAGTATGTCGAAGAGGAAAAATAAAAATTGTGAAACAAGAAAAACTATATAGAATAGGAACAGATTGTAAATGATCGACGTGAAACGTATGCATAAAATGTATGTTCTTATTATTGTACACTGCCAAAATATGTGGGAAAATTGGGTTCTATTTTGTTATATATATATATATATATATATATATATATATATATATATATATATAAATATATATATATATATGTGGGCGTGTGCGTGTGGGTGTGTATATATATATATATATATATATATATATATATATATATATATATATATATAGTAATTTAATATTTTGAAATTGCATTTGTCTTTTATACGTTGACTGTGCTCAGAACATTAAGAAAATTATCTCTCTATATATAATAGAATGTTATAATTAGTCCATAACTATCGATACATTAGAAAGGCTAAACGGCTAATTCCATAGGCAAGTCTCTCTCACTCACCATTGACACATTATAGTACTGCATATTTTCGCATTGGAATATGCCCATTTTTCACTTCTCTAAAAGAAAATGTGATTTGCTTATTTCCCTTACTCTCAGACATTCCACTTACTTGAATTTATTCTGCCCACAAAACACGGATCTTATTTTTTCAAAGCCATCCCTGGCCAAATGCTACATGGGAATTCACACATATTGAAGCAGTGATTGCATAAATATAGGTTGTCTTTATAAAACGGACCGTTGCAACATATTTCTTTAAGCTTATTTTCTTTGGAATAAACACAGGGCTTACATTGCCTATTTTTTATTTCACTTTACATTATAATATCGAATATTCACTGTTATTTCTTCATTCCATAGAAAACAATAAAACATACATATTCCTTGAAATAGCATATATGATTACCACACTCTGATATCCATGAAGATTCAACACCTTCACCTACCAATTTATAAACAGATATTGTTCTGTTATATATTTCATTAGCCACATACAATATTGTAAACATTAATACGTTGCCTACATACGGTTACTACTTTATTAATATTGTTTTTTATTGTTGTTATGTTTATTATTAAGGTTATTATGAATAAAACCAGTGCACACTTTATACCGCGTATGTCATTGGACGACGGTGCCCGCCACTGGATCACAGTGCAAGGAATTAGGAGACAAGTCTCTTGCTCGGCCCTGATTGCAACTGTCTCTCGGTACCCTCAGAGGCGCGTCCTGCTACTGAATTCGAATAACACCACTCAATTTTAGTTCTTGCCCGACTCTGATCAATAATTGTAGAGGAATCCAGTTCCTACCAGGAAAGAAATACATTCGCCTGAATTATATTTCCGAGCAGACCAATGGAAATCGATACTGCTCATTACAGCCAGTGACCGATACTGTACGCCAGTAAGTAAGATTGACAGCGATAAAACCAGCGAAGGTCCACCAGTTCACGCCGCAAAATCCCTCAATACAGCACTAATTTCAAGTTACCATCACTTCTTATCACATGCTTCTCGTGGCAGATAGCCGATGCCAGTGCCCGAAACTGCACGAAAGTCAATTTCGGTTAGGGTTCTTCCAGTCATGTCCGACACTTACTATGCGGCCAATGAGTTTCAGTTGCAAACAACGGCACTTCCAAACTAGTAGACACCAGTAAACGCAAGTGACGGCCCCCACACAGTACTTATCTCGAGGAAGCGAACCGTAATGATAATAACGGCTAGTGGTTTGTGCTAACTGCCACTATCACTGACAAAAAATGTTAGACAATGCCAGACAGTGGAAAACGGATTATTTCATATAAGGCATGGCCCAGAGTGCACGCTATTTTCCAAGTAGCCAGTGTTAGTTTTTTATAGGAGGGAGGCCTTACAGAATCTGTTTCTGTTCTGAATTTGTGACGTAGTATTACACTTCTTATGCTAGTAAAAAATAATTATAAAATTAAGGTTACTAAGAAAATTAAATACAAAATAAATCAATAAAACTAATACACATAAAAAATAACAAAAGAACGGGTTATCCACGAGCCGTAAAATCAACTGCTGAATAAAATCGTTTATTAATAATGATTATATACATATGTTTATGTGTGTGATTCTTATTCGATAATAAACATTCATTTCTTTAAAAGATATTATCCCACATTTTTTTATCATTTGCTTCAAATGTTTCTCCTTAACATATCTTCTCTACGAAACTTTTCTATTTCCATTGTCTTTGGATGTTGCATTTTGCATATGCAGTTTATATTATTATATATATAATAGTGTTTTGATGACAAGTCTTTTATTCCTTCTTTTCACTTTGTCATATACTAAGGAAGAGACTAATAACTTTTTGCGTCTCTTTTCTGATCTAATAATTTCAGAAACGAAACTATATTCGAAAACGGGCATATTCAAGGGATGTACAGACATTTGGATTTGGAATTTATAGGGTGTGTGCCAATCTGGTATCAATGAATACTTCAAAATCCTAGTATTAGTAGAAAACATAAATCGATATTATTATGTCCCTTCGTTTTGCTCAGTTTGCTTACTTGCAAACTTTGAGCACAACGAACAGACATAATAATGTCGATATAATGGGTTTTCATTTTCTTCTTTGGTACGCTTGTGTACTTAATGGTTTTGTTCTGTGTTTATTTTATGTAAACGATCAAAGCATTAACATTTATGATTAAGAAAACAATATTAATGTTGGTGTCGTTTCTGGTTCATCTGACTCGGATAGGTTAATATAAAGTCCTTATCCTTGAAGTTGATTTGTATTTATGTACTTAATAATATTTTGCGTTTAATACTGTTTACTCTCATCTGCTCTCTTTCAGTCTGTCTCCAATTCTTATTCAGATTTACGTGGATTTTGTGTTATCGAATTCGAAAGTTTTTTGCCCGTTTGTTTCATCAAATCTTCATCGAATATCAATTGTCTTCTTGGAGATCTATTGCTCTCCTCCATCCCGTAAGGTGAGTTCTCCTTAACATATTCTAACGATTAAAGGTATCCTTTATCATGAAAAATAGACTGTAACATTATATATATATATATATATATATATATATATATAATTATTTTTTTACTATAATAATTAAATACTTACAGACACTAGTGTTTCATCCTTTCGGGATTCTTCAGTGCAGGGTGTCACGATTACTGCCAGTCGAACGATTCGAACCCCGCGACACGAGACATGAGACATCTCTGGCTCGATTAGCCGAGGCCGTATCCATTCGGCTACCATTAACCGTGTGAAATAGCGTTGAATTTTAAACATTTTAATTTAAGTGTTCATTACGTATATATATATATATATATATATATATATATATATATATATATATATATATATATATATATATATATATATATATATATATATATATATTACGTATATATATATATATGTATATATATGTATATATATATATATATTACGTATATATATATTACGTATATATATATATATATATTTCATTACGTATATATATATATATATATATATAGAGAGAGAGAGAGAGAGAGAGAGAGAGATTTGTGATGGTGAATTTTCGGTCACATTTGAAGAATCTTGATTCGTTGCTTATCTCAGTTTTTACTATGAATTCAATTGTTGTAGGTCTTCTATAAAATTGTCTTCTTCCAGATTGTTGTACTCGTTCGTATACTTGCTTCAACCAACTTCCTGTTTTGATAGCTTTTGTTATATTCTATATGGTTATTTTCTAAGAACTGCATATTGTTATATTCTCTTACATCTTTGTTTCTCTTCCTAACATTTGCCTTTACTTCAATAGACATATGCTGGCTTTATAATAATCATTTTGGGTTTGTTGTCGCTAATTATATAAAATGGATTGTTGTTGCTAATTACATAAAAAGGTCTTGTAATGAAAGCTTTTAATTAAATATTTATATATGGTTATTTTACATTAGATTTTATTCAACGTAATTGATAGTGTCATCCTCCAATCATATAAACTCCTGCACTACAAGTTTTTAATCCAAAATAGTATTTCCAGGTATTTACGTTGTGTAATTTTCTACACTGCGTTTATTATTGCGAAATCGAAGTGAACAAACACATTCTACATATGTATATACGTGTTTCTGATTAAGCAATTAAAACGAAGAAATATCAACGGGACACTTGTTTTTCTTTGTCGGACCATTTACATTTGACAACCTCGTGTTAGAGAATAATATTATTGTTTACAAGAACGAGAATTTATCATTACATCTCTTTCTTTCAGACGTAAAACTTTTCTATTTAGAGATTTCATACGATTATAATGAAGAAGTTATCAATCACACTTACTAAATAATTATAACTATGCGCATAACATCAGTTGTAATAAATCCTTTGTGCTATTCAACTCATGTTCAAATTCTAGTTGTCGATTCTGATAATAATTTAAAAGAAAACACTGTTATATTTATAATAACGTGAATTTACTCAATTCCAGAATATTTTATTAAAGACGACGGCTCGTACATTGACGTATGGATAATATCTAGAAGAACAAGCCAACTTAGAAAATAAAATATATACCACTATAATGATGGTGATTTTCTCTGTCATGAGACAATGACTTTCTGCATATGATGCATTGCCTAAGAGAGTGATAAGTGCATTTTTTAAATATTGAATACGTGTAGCATAACTCCTTATTGCTCAATTTATATAATAGGGTATATAACCTTAAATGTGCTAGTCACGATAAAACAGAAAGGCTACAGTGTGTATGTAATTACTACACATTCCAAGCTAATCGTTCGAATAGAATATCAGTTTCTAGGTAAACAATATAAATGATGTGATTAGCAAAACATCGTCATGTAAGATGTCTTGTGATTAAACCAACCATTATCTAAAATGTTCTTAGAGGGTAATAGTTAATTAAAGTTTTGTTATGGTGAATTTTATATTTAAACTCCAAACGTTTTGAGAATCTTCATAATTCAAAGGGTACTAAAAACATGAAATTCGATATTTCATGTGAGGTCGCACCTGATACTGAAATCTTGAAAACGTGGTGCAATAGGAAGAAGGTGGTGGGTTTATGGTGAAGAATCGAACACCAAGTTTTTCTCTTTGATTATTTTCGGTCTGACATACATTACTCTCCAAATTAAATGAATAGATCCCATCCCCAGGAGTGCCCATATTTTTACAGGCTTCTATGACTGACTTCCACTTTACATCTGAAATGCAATACATGTATAAGTTATGATGCCAGTACAGCTGGACTAAAGAGACGTTGACAGCCGGTTTTGTTCTATCGTTATTTTTCATGTAAGTGCTCGACTAAACCCTGATCGATGGATATACTTTGTCAAACCTTCAAAAAACACTATTGTACACGATTTCCACACGTTCTAACTGTGCCTAAATCTAAACCGAAACTCCATGACTAAAGTATTTCTCTCAGAACTGCTCGACTATAGAACAATATTTTGCTTGCTTGCTGCCCCGCAATTACAATATGTAAGCCTTCAAATTCCATGTATACATGATTTTGTTCAGTCGTCGCCATGATAAATCCAATTCTACCAACACCATGAGCGATAATATCTACTGCTAGTGTACATCCATTAACTCCTATTGTCAAGTGGACTTAATAAGTGTACCTTCCAATTAAAAAACCGTACGCGTAAAAGTTTAGGCGTTCACAAAATATAACTAATAATATCTAAACCCTCTTTTTTCCTCCACTTCTGAACAAATAGAATAAATGCATAATGCTCTCAATCGTTAATTAAGTTGTTGAAACTTATGAAATATTTTGTCAACAGTTGACATGTTAACGCAAAACGTGTAAATATATATTCAAATATTAAAGTTGGAGTAAATATTCGGATTTTCTTAATGAGTATGCCAATTTTGTTGGTGCCCGTTAAGCGTACGAATCAAGCGCAAATATTTATTAGAAAACTGGTTTATTCTCAACACAGATTTTCAGATCAAACTGATAGCTATCTCTTTTTTTGCCAGCTGTTAACTCAAACGAATGCAATACACCCTAAAATAGTTTTCTGGTCTTGAGTATCATTTTTACAACGGTTCACTCGATGTGTTTTTTCGACTTTCTTCAGCTGTCTCATGTCGAACTCGAAGTGTGCATGTCCAAGGCAGGCAGTGTTATCGCAATAAGCTCCAAAATGATTTATTGACGGAACTAAATAATTATTTTAACACGCTGCGAAGTATAATAAGAAATAAACATATTTAAATTAACACACACCGATTTCGGAATCATCGTAGGAAATGGTGTTTGCATAGACGTTATTCGAACAGTTTGTGCGTGACAAGCTATCTCTCCTATTATATACATTCATTGGACTACGGTTCTTAATAAAAATGGGATTCTCACGACGTTTTGTTGGATGTACCTCCGACATATTTCAGGTTTATCTCGGAAATGTTTCTGTCGAGCTCGAGAATTTTAATCGAAATTCTAACGCATTTTTTTTTACTTTAGGAGGATAAAATTCTCTCATTCAATAAACCGTGACTGGCTAGAGGTCATAAGTAATTCGTAATTGTATTTTACAGTCGCCCACACTGAGAATTGAATTTCAAGCTTCAGGGGAAAATCACATTTAAAATTGATTTTTTAAAGTACTCTAATCACTACGCCACGAGTCATTCCGGAATGAGAGCATCGTAGTCCCGTGATGTCAATAAAAGGATCCCGTTCGAAATTCAGTTCTAATTTCCGAGTTCGACAGAAATATTCCCTAGTTCAACAAAGTAAACTTGACGAAGCTAGACCGACTCGTTTAAAAATTGCACTCAAAGTAAGGCTAATCGCCGATGAATACCAATAATATAAATAAACAATCCTCATCGCAAAATTCAGAACGGTAATATGGTACTGTATTTTAGTCTTTAATAGATGATTATAATTACAATGATTACAATCGTTTTTTTTTTATTATAACCATGGATTGTAAGAATTTAACAATCATATTCGAAAATCCTTTTTTTGTTTGATTTTTATTTTTTGTAGCAGGCCATCGACTTGTTGGTAAGTTGTGTACAAATCTGAAGAGCGATGGGATTCTTCTATTATGTCTGAATGTGACACAATGTCTAACGAGCGCGATCGGATATACGTCACTGTAGAACTTATGATTTCTGCTGATCCATGTTATGAAAACAGGACCATTGCCATCATCCTCAAAATGCTAATCTGGGGCGTCCGACGATGGAGGGCAGAGCTCAACGAAGTTTCTGGCAACTGCTATAGTCTGTGGTGGGGTTACAA
The DNA here is from genome assembly GCF_053919585.1 of Euprymna scolopes. Taxonomy (NCBI): domain Eukaryota; kingdom Metazoa; phylum Mollusca; class Cephalopoda; order Sepiida; family Sepiolidae; genus Euprymna; species Euprymna scolopes. Next base: position 26,810,923 of record NC_136485.1, read on the forward strand.
GAGTTGGTCACCTCATACCACCTCACATCTTTGAAATCGGCTTGACACTCAACACCAAAGTGCCTCGGATGTGCTGAAGAGTGTGGTGGTCCCCTAGTTCGATCAAGTGGCCAGTATCAGATACTAATTGTGGCAGCAGCATTCGGCGCCGGCCCACAAGTCAAAACAGACCAGGGTTTGGTTTCAGAAGGAGTAATACAAATGCACCCCCTTTTCTCACTTGCTCCCATCCTACTCCCACCTGAATCCGCTGAAATACTTATAGATTTTAAAAGAAAGCTGTACTATTGTTTTCTATAAGGCGAAATATTTAAGGTTCAAACCTGCGCTTAATTTTATTACCTGCAAAAACTTCTCAGCTTTAATTAATGCTGTCATATTTTTTCTCTGGTAGAATTACACTTTACCTTTCAATATTTTAATTCGTATTGGAGGTTATTTTATCAAGGACTTCTCTAGTGTAACCTGGTATGTGTACGCGTATATTGTCGAACTCATCATTTCTCTTTAGACCGCGTAAGGAATGCCACTATCTTGAGGATAAATTACTTAGTAGTAGACAGTTGTAAATTTACACTTTTCTGAAAGTTAATTTTTGAATTACTGTGGGCTTATACCCAGATATGATTGACTTAAAAAGAACATGGCAAAGTTCATGAATTAAAGGAGAAATACAAATAATACAAATATACATTCCTATGAGTACACTACTACTACACACGGAGAGTGTTAGTAATATCGACTCTAAATCCATGCAAATGCGTTTCCTAGTCTTTTAACTGAGACATAATTCTATATTATTTACATAATTTCTTAGCTATCAGATATTTATAAAAACTAGCTTAAATGTAAGATCAGACTGTGTTGGTATAAAGTGGGATTCAAGATTGAATGTTGCTAGTTTTGATTTTTATATCATCTTGATTTTACTTTTTGGTAGATTGAAAGGAAATTTATAACACAGGAAAGACAGTACGATGCACCTACTATTTCTTACAAAATTAAAACAATTGACCCGAGTTCCGGACTAAAATATTGAAGCGTTTTTTAGCTTTATTTTATTGGGTTTTTTAACATAGTGCAGGTGAAACGATGAATTATCGCCCGAGAAAAAAATGACATGATTCCATTTCTGTTTGATAAAAACCGGGTTTCTATTCACATTACAGACCATTTACTAGTCGGCCAATTGTGTACAAATCCTAAGAGCGTTGGGAGTGTACAATATATGCGTGTCCTCGTATATTAGATAAACACACACAAACACACACAGACATATAAGACAAAGAAATCTGTCAATGGCCTGGATTGATTACAAAAAGGCCTTTTACAGTATTCCTCATTCCTAGATACTTCGCAGTTTGGAGATGTACAATATCCACACTGATATTACATCATTCCTTCAAAATAATGGCCACATGGTGCACGTCAATTACATTAAAGCACGCGGAAGGAAGGATACAGACGCCAAACAGAAAGATCAAGCGAGGAATATTCCAGGTAGACAGCCTCTCACCGCTCCTTTTCTGCCCCACAATGGATCCACTAAGTAAGCTACTTAAGCGATCCAATGCTGGATAAAATCTCAGCATGAGCAGAAAGAAGGAAGAAAATAAAAGAGTAAACCATCTACTCTTTATGGACGACTTGAAACTCTATGCAGAATCTGAGAAACTACTTGTCTCTCTGATAGTCATTATACAGAGGACATCTGCATGGGATTTAGATTCGACAAATGCGCTTAGGGCACCATAAAGAAAGACAGCATCAGAACATCTTAATCTTGACAATAGCTCTATTTAAGACCTTGAATAGGATGCTCTCTATAAATACCTGATGGTACCAAAATTTCTACCATCAGTCAATTTGCAATACCCGTTGTCTATTATGGATTTGGCATAATCAATTGGCCACAAAACTGCCTCAATAGACTTGATGCAAAAACTCGGAAAATGCTGGCACTCCATAAAGTCATTTACAATTATCAGTGCATGAACAGGCTGCACTTACTACGGAGAGAAGGTGGTTTAGGCCTCACTGAAATAAACCACGCATAACGAGCTTCAGTGATAAGCATAGACCAATATATCAAATGTTTATCTGACCCCAAAATAAAAATGGTAAATGAACATCACACCCAATGTTTGCCCCAGCAAACGTCAACTACAAATCTTGGTGAAAATTTCAGTCGTAACACACTGGACAACACAATAGAAGAATATGACAACCCAACAACCCTAATCGCCCGAAAAAAGAGAAAGAGTATACAAAAAGGGAACTGAAGACAAGACTAGAAGGATGACAACAGCATAAGAGAGTAGGCAGGTTCATGGAAGAACTGAACCAGAGCTACATTGACAAGGAGGTATCACTACAATAGATTAAATGTGACAAATTTCCATGTGATGAAGAACGATTAATTATAGCTGCACAAGACCAAGGCTTACTCACAAATGAATTTAAGAAAATGGCTGGTCTACAAAAAACGACCAATGCAGATTCTGTCACTCTGTTGAAAGCTCAAGCCACCTAATGTCTGATTGTTAGATCCTTCTAACCGATGGTCATTACACTGCTCGCCACAACAAAGTATGTAGATACTTACATTGGAAGGTCTGTACAGAGATGCAACTACATAGGTCGTATGACATCTGGGAACATGAACCACAACCGATAACATCAAATGGAAAAGTGACAGTGTTCTATGATAAAGACATACAGGAAGGCAGATACATAAAAGACAAGGCCATCAAGCCATATATAGTAATATGGAACAAGCTAGAAAGGACTGCACTCATTATCCATGCCACAGTTCAAAAAAACTTTGGCCTTAATAGAGCAGAACGAGAAAATGATAACAAAATATCAGGACTTAAAAATGATCTAAATACAACATGGTCTCTGAAAGAAATAAACAGTATACCAGTTGTGACAGGAGCAACTGGCCTAATAAAAGAGAACTTTCAAAAATACTTAGAACGAATCCCTTGAAACCCAAGCTGTAAAGAAAATACAGATAGCAGCCATAAAGGGAACAGTGTCTATTCTTAAAAAAAACCTCGGACATGAATTTAAACTATAATAGAATCAAGTGATAGCCCAAGGAAGGAGCCCCTCGATATCTTCAAACTAAGAAAAGTAAAATAAAAAAGTGACATATATATATATATATATATATATATATATATATATATATATATATATATATATGTATATATATATGTATATACAGAACAACCCCGGGATACGCCATTAAAAATTCGTAACAAAAGACAGTACAGTGTATATATATTATATATATATATATATATATATATATATATATATATATATATGTATATATATATATATATAACATGTATATGATCAAATATCATTACAAAAAACATCGTAAGGCGGGAAAAATACCGTAACTAGTGGCCGGAAAACATCGTATTCAACAACGTAACCTGAAATAAGTACGTAGGGTCGCCGTATCCCGGGGTTATACTCTCAATGGTTTTTGCTCTCTCTCTCTCCCTCTCACTCTCTCTCCCTCCCTCCTCTTTTCTGTAGGCTGTTTTTGAACCCAGTCAATGACGGGTACTTTTGCTAGTATATATATATATATATATATATATATATATATATATATATATATATATATATATATATATGTGGGGGGGTGTAGTTATATTTATATACATATATATATATATATATATATATATATATATGTATATACATATAAATACACACACACACATATATATATATATATATTATATATATATATATATATATATATATATATATACTAGTAAAAGTACCCGTCGTTGACTGGGTTAAAAAACAGCCTACTGAAAATGGACTCTGTTTTATGAAAGTATGATAGGTTATGAAAAGGAAGGGTTGTAACTTTGAGTTGAATTTGGGAGTATCAAAACCGAAGCGAAATATGATTAAAAGTAAAAATACAATAGATAACCCCCATAATTTATTATACCACCCAATGTTCCCACTGAAACACTTATCACAATATTCTGTGAATCTATATTAAAAAAACCTTGTTAAACTTTGTGACATATTTCCATTCTATGGAGGTCAGGTGAGAACGAACACCCCATAATTTTATTATACCATATTTCTTCAAACTGAAGCATAATTATCAAAGTATTTACGCAGATAGATATGAAAGTCTTTATTAAAGTTTGCGCTTATTTCCATTCTAAGGAGGCCAGGCGCGAACGCAGACCCCACAATTTTATTATACCATACCTATTTAAGTTAAAACATACGCATCAAAGTATTATTATGTTCATCTATATCAAATTTTTTTTTTACATTCTTTTATTTTTTATTTCCCTATTTTATGGACCAGGCGCGAACGCAGACCCCACAATTTTAATGAACCACCTTTCTGCCAGATCAAACATACCCATTCCTGTGTCTCATTACATCTTCTATCATTATATGTGATCAGTTTTCTATAATAGTCAACCATATACGATCCTATTCGTGACCACCCACACACAGGCATTCAGCTTTATATTATAGATATGTACTTTTATGTTTTACTTGTAAATATACTTTTTCTGGTTTTCTTGTGAATATTCCAAGAGTAATGTATTTTTCCTGTTATAGCAGGAAGAACAAAAATATAATATAAACATTACTATACAAAATATACTAAATTTGTCAGATGCATCGTGATATTCAGAACATAGATATTTAAATATATATATATATATATATTTCATTCACAATTTTTCTGTTTTCAAAAATTGTGAATTGAACTTTCAAAAAATATGGGTGTGCGTGTATTGTTATACATAGCAATAGTTATGCAGTTAGAAGCACTCTTTTTACTTCATTGTGTCGACAAAAATAATCCTTCACGTTGAGTATATTTCAGCTCTGTTGCATTTGGGAAAAAAAGGCAAATAATAAAAGAAACACTATTCAATAGAAAGCATAAAAAGGCAGTTTTCTCTCCTTTACAATTATGGGAGATTTTACAAAAGCTGCTGAAGGCTACTTTACGCACTTTATTTTTCCTTGTAATTTTAAATATAAAAAAAGAAAAAGTTATTTCCAATAACTACATTTGCATCCTTTGACCCATTTTAATGAATTGTCGAATAATGAATGTGCGCTTTGTGTTGAATCAAATTACCTACTATTGTGCTATACACACTCTGAAATAATAAATTGGCGTTCACAACGCATCGTAATATTGTCAGCAGTGTTTCTAAAGAGATTGCATTTATAAAACCAGAAGCATTCCTGTCTGAAACATTATCACCTTCTTTTACCAGACGTTCAATTACCTTTTCATTAGTTTTTTCTTTAACTGGCACCGCCGCATAAAAATCTCTTTTCCTACTCTAATTTACATAAAAAATGTTAGAAGTTATTTTTTCTACGTGACAAGATGCAAAATAATGCGAATCTAATATATCTTGAAATTGAAAAGAAAAACGATATTGATGGCTTTCTTGCAAAATTCGATTTGAGAGATAGAACATGTACATTGACTTAAGCAGCAAGAGCATTAGACGTTCTATTTAAAACTGGGGGGGGGTAGGAACCACAGGAATGCTATAAAAGTATACGCATAAATAACAAGGGCACTTCTTTTTAAAACTTCGGCTTAGCAGACATACATATCTACTATATTCAATTAAAAATAAAACCATGAGGAAAATCCTATTATAGTACATTATATCTTCTTTATTTTATATGAAATCCCATGTTGCTTCAACGTAAAACAAAGTAAACTAATAGAATTTTTTATTTAAACTAAAAGCAATATAAACGAGGGTAGTGCTTCTTCTAATATTACGTTGGATATAAAACCATATTCAGATTTCCATCTAAAGACAGACAACCTTGAAGGAATTTGATCCAGACTTAAGCGAAAAAAAGCAAGGAAAATACTTTTTTAAAATTACTTGAGACAGGTAAAGGAAAATTCAGTGAGAAACTATCAGGAATAAAATTAAAACTAAAGTGTAACGGATATATATATTTTTTTAAATTCAAACTTAGATATAAGAAACCGGGGGAAACGATATTTCGAAGTTTTTTTCGTTTTTCTTTTACATAGGTGTCACCACTTATCAAGGCAGATCGGCTACTCAAGGATAAGGGTTAAAGAGAGTAGAGTAGTCAAAAGGACAATATAATAATCAATAGTAATTGAAGTTCGGTAAATTTGTTAACTTAAGTGGAACGGCTCATCAGAAACTTGTTCACGTTGGACTTGAAGACAACCATATTATAGACAGCTGGAAAGTAGGAAAACGGAAGACAATTCCATAGGCGTGCAGTTCTAAGAAAGAAGTTTTGATCATGGAATCTATGTTTAGGTTTAGGCACAGATAAAGAGTGTGGAAAGTTATTGATAATGTTTTCAGCTAGTCTAGTGTTTCTTATGAAAGTTTAGCGAGGGGGGACCATAGATTGAAGCTCAGTCGAACACTTTCCATGAAAATAACGATAAAGCAGAGACAAACTCGCAACATCTCTTCTGTGAGATAGAGGTTGCAGCGAAGAGAAAAGGATATCTCCCACCAGGCCACGAAGTTTATTTTGAACCCTATCAAGGCAGGGCAAGTCTTTTCTAGCAGTTCCTGCCCATATGTGGCAACAGTATTCCATCCGCGTAAAATAAAAATTCTTTACAGAAACTACATCTTAAAGAAGTCAAAATTATTTAAAACAGGCGTAACAGAACGAAACCAATCTGTTAAAAATTTGAGTGAGTGTGACCGGGTAAATTCTTTAAAACTATTATCGAGAGAAAATAAGGAAAGTGTTGTTTTATACTTTATAAAAGACAATACGAAAGGAAATGTGTTTTCAAACTGACAGATTTACCGATTTACAATCTGTTATCAAGATGTGTAGACGAATGTAAAAAATACATTTATGAATGGAGATCTATAAGTCATTTGTTTTTTACATAACACATATTTACTGTAGTTTCATAACCTCAAATACACATAATAAAAATAAACTGATAAACAAAGAAATAGATGAACACTGATGAAACAGATACGGACAGAGACTGTCAATTAAACATAACCATTTTATGCTTTATCAGTAACAAGATTTTTATTCGTAAATTACACTTGTTAATACATGATACTATAGCGAAAGTATGAGAAGCAGATATATCATTACACGCAGATTGTAAAAAAATAAAAAAGAGATAATGTGTTATTTGAGTAAATATTTATCTGATATATATATATATATATATATATATATATATATATATATATATATATATATATATATATACTAGCAAGGAAAACCGACATTGGCCGGGATAAAATAATAATCAACGAATATTTAACACTCCTAGATTTTTATCGAGATCCGTAAAATCCTCCGGGAGGAAGCTTCACGTGCTCCCATGCAGTAACTTATTCCAAAAATATGCCTTATTCTACATTACACTCTTGAAACCCTATTCTTTTATATAAATTTCTTTCCAGTTAACGAAAATAAAACATTAACATATTTACGTGCGGATTTAAACATATAGACAACGTCATGAAAAAAAAACAAGAAAAAGAAAAAACGTAAATGTTCAAATCCTAAAAATTCTTTGTAGTTAATGAAAAAAAATAAATTAACGTGTGATGTTTGAATCCACAGACAATATCATATAAAAAATAAAATAAACAATATATCAACTTACCCACAGTGGAATTGTCATGAGCCGTTGTTCTATCATTTTTGCTCAGGGACAACATGGAATAAATGGCTTTGCCGATTATAGATAAATAAAAATAATGGAGTCGGTTATTATCGAGTGTATTCTGAGACAAAGCTATACTAAGATCACTTCCAGACTTATACACTAGAGTTCCGTAAAATTTAAAGACACCTCACCAGCAGTTTCGGAGTATATAAGAAAAGAACTCAGACAAACTTGCTTTCATATAATTGTATACATGCATATATATGTGTGTATGTATGTATATATATATATATATATATGTGTGTGTGTGTGTGTGTGTGTGTGTGTGTGTGTGTGCGTGTGTGTGTATGTGTTTATGTTTTCCCATCCTTTTCATGTTTTTTTCCTTCACTTTTTATATCTGGAGTTTATGTCAAATTTCCCCTCTCCATTTAAATTTTAATTTATTTTCTTTTTTTTAGCAATTTTGTACAGCGACAGTCTCAAAAATTTTAGCTGAGCTTAGGGAATAGCGAAAATTCAGACAGGAGAGCCTGGTTTAGATTATGAGAAGGGTGAAGAAATATTTTAATATTTTTTTCTGAGTTTATTGTCTCTGTCTTGCTTTCTTGTGCCTGGGAGAGGCAGAATGATTTCACTAGGAATTCTATCTCTTATTCCCTTGGTCATATCAGTAGATCCAGCTTTCATCGCAGTCCACCTGACCATCAAGAACTGCGAAGATTTAATCGATCAGCTCTACCATCTCTTTGTTTAATGAGAATACTTTTTTCTGATCTTCTGTAAGCACTCTTGGGGAAAAAAACCTCGCTTCCGTACCTTGCTTCCGTACCTCAGTTTCTCTCCAAAAATTGTGCGTACACGTCTTACATTGACATCAAACTGTGCACTGATTGTCTCTATAGTGATACAATTGGCCATATCCATGAAGTGCTAATTAACTCTAATGGTCTGACTTCATTGTTCCTACCACAACTAACATGTCTTTTATTTTATTACATTTTCACCCCAAACAAGGCAAATTGCCACTTTGGTGTAGGGGGCTACTATCAGGGGAAACATCTACTGGGGTACTATGTAGGGATTAGGGCAGCGAGATGTTGGTTCACGTTGCACTTGAACTTAGGCATGTCAGTACAGTTGGGGAAGCAGTGACCTGGAATGGAATTCCAAAGTCTAGCAGTTTTGGGGAAGAAACTACTGGAGTAGAAAGATCTTTTACATCTAGGGATCTCTACAGTGTGGGGGTGGGATTTTGCAGCTTGTCGGGTCTGTCGAGGGTGTTCACGCCGTGGAGGCACAAGTGCTTGCAGTTCTTCAGAGCAGTCACCATTATAATACTTGAAGAACAGGCAGAGGGATGCAACGTTTCGACGATGGGACAGAGGCTGAAGCTTAGATGCCAGTTTGGGGCCTATCAGATTTGCGACTCTCTTTTGAACCCTGTCAAGGAGCGAGAGACTAGTAGCCGATGCACCAGCCCAAATATGACAGCAATACTCCATACATGGGCGAATTTCTGTCTGTTTGAACTGGACTTATGTCGGTTAAACCTGCGGAATGCATACTGCCTTTGAGCAATGGCAGTTGCGCAAGTCGAAGTAAACCATTGGGGAGAGTGGGGATTGCTATAGATTTTCCGCATGGGAACATAAAGAATCAATTGATCCTTGAATGGATTATGTTAGTGGAAAACTGATGCTCAGTTCATGCAAGCCTGCCTAGAACAAGTCTGAAGTATTCCATTCGTTCCTCTGTCATATTTTACCAATTTTAGTTTAAATCAAAATTTTATTGCATATCTTACTTATAAAGTGTCCACTAGCTGTGAAAATCTGGCTTAAGTAGGATGCATTCCAATTCTTACTGTGGGTGTTCATTTTGAACTTGAAATCATACCACTTGGTAAGTCATAACAAAAAATGTAATGTAATACCTAAGAGTAGGACAACCGCATATTCTTTTCATTGTTTTGACTCCCGGGTGTGTACCCGTTGATAACTTATATGTTTTTATATAGATTGAGGTTGTTCCTAGTTGATTAACTATATTTAACTGTGTCGGATATATACTCGAGTGTCAAAACAATCATAAGAGCATTCTCTTGTCATAGTCCTAGTAATAACATGAATTTTGAAGAGTCTATAACAATTTTAAAAGATAGCCACTTAAACTCGTGTATGCATAATCATTCACAGACCACCTGTTACGCTGGATCAGAGCTCATTAATGTGGCTAAACTACCACACATCCCAAACTTGAGATCAAACTTACAAATATCTTGTTGTTAGTTGGCAGTTTTCCCTACTGGTCCATAGGATCGGTTCCGCAGAAGATATCGTCGAATGTCCATTTATATTAACATTAGTCCGCTGTATTTACAAATGTTTACTTTACAGTGCTCGATTTATCTATGTATTCAAAATAAAAGAGTACTGCGTTATGCTAAGCAACCAGCAGGTTAAATTATTTTACGACACTGTGCTACCAAAAAAGGGAAGCTTAAAAAGCCAAAGACGGGTAGAGTGTGTCGCTCTGTTAAATCGCCTCAGATTGATTAGCTAAACATTCATCTCGAACAAGAGATCGAATCTATAAGTGTCTAGTTTATAGTTGACGTGAATTGTTTACTGCAACAAAGATCTACTTCTATAAACGTCTATGAAAAGAAAAGCATATATATATATATATATATATATATATATATATATATATATATATATTACCGTTTTATATGTTTTAATTACACGTGCTTATATTACCGGATCATATTTGCGATCTAGAGACTTCATCAGACTTGAGCAAGTACTTGAACTGTTCAAGTCGGACGAAGTTCCTGGATCGCAAATACTGTCCGGTAGCAGAAGCATGTGTAACTAAAACATAAAACGGTAATAAAAATATATATTTGCTCTGTAATGGTATTGACCATCTTCTTCGGGGTTTTACTAATCACCAGTTGTGCTATATATATATATATATATATATATATATATATATATATGTGTGTGTGTGTGTGTATATATATATGTATGTATATATATATATATATATATATATATATATATATATATACAGTTTGGAAGTGGAAACCAATGCTATATTCAATGAACTGCTGCTCTGGCTAATCATATGAACGTCGGTAGTTATTTATGCAATGATTATGTAACAATTTTAAGTAAAATAAAATATAAATGAAAAATAACTAAAAATATGAGTAGATAGCAAATTGTTAATTTCTTACTGCCATCTGATGAGAAGCATAGCAAGAGTGGCAATCTTTGAAACTCAGCGGATTAAGAATTTTGAAAATTGCTTTTGGAGTATTTTCTTGAATAATAGATTTCATTGACAGTTTTACATTCTTTTATTCTAAAATAAGTTCTGTTATTTCTGTATTGAGCTTTTTTTTATCTGGTTGGGAGTAATTAATAATTATATTGTTATGGGATTAAATGGCAATAAGAACGAAGAAACACATGATTTTTAGGAAACGAACATGTATTCACATATATTACAGGCAAAGCGAGGTGAGTAATTGTAAATAATAATTCACAGTTTAACATTCTTTTTTTTTACCTAAAATAAGATCTACTCTCTATTATGTCCGCATAAAGCTTTTATATTTGGTTGGGATTAATGAATTAATATATAAATATAAATATTTATATCAAACTGAAGTTTATCTCTGATTATATCGGGACAACATGTATACTCAGATGTATTTATAGTTTGTATATTTTTAAATATTATATTCATAAAATTAAGTTATTAGTAAATGAATTATATTCGAGTTTACGATCAAAGCTCGTTATTGACTCATGATGAGTATTTAAAATGTAATCGGGTATATATAAACACACACATATTCGTGAACGTATTTTTAAATCCGTTTTTTTTTCCAAAATTTAAAAGCAATTTACAAAATTATCACATTATTATATGCGTTATATAAGGTGTTATTTTATATCTGTTATTATATGCCTTATAGACCGTGTTTTATATACTCGTGATTAATCGAGCTACTGCTGATTAAAATGTATATCACGTTACTTTAGCGGAGTAAAGTAACGTGCATATGTTACAGGGGAGGGATGTCCCTTTCCCATATAAATAAGAAGAATATTAGATAAGTGAAACTGAGATTAGTATAAGCCTCGAATATAACCCTGTAGGCAAAATTATGAAATAGAGTGTTAAAAATTTAGTATATTGTTAAATTCTATTAGAATAGTTAAACATTGTTTATATCGGAAAATAGAGTTGATTGCCCATTGTTAATTCTTTTAGAAATCTGAATATAAAATATGTCAGTAAAAGAATGAGCAATGCAAATGAAATTATATTGTTAAAAATAGTTTAGAGTTATAGATTGTGCATTCTTCTGTTCGCCAAATGTCTGGTGGTCAAACATATGTAAAGCCACGTGAAATTGGTCTCGTTTGAAAACACACTTCTGACGTTATAGACAAAGGATATTTCTCCATATTATGGGTTCGGATTTTAACCAGTCAGTCAGAGAGAGTTGATCAGCCAAGAGTTGACATAGTTAGAGGAGAGTCCCCTTAGAGGCGAAGAGAAGAAGATTAACAATGTAGATACGAGTGAATTACTGGCGTCATGCGACCGGCAGATCAGATGAATAAAGCAATTATCATTGTGTTTTGTAACTGTTGTCTTAGGTCAGCCTTCAGGAACGAAAAGTAATTGTGCTTTATCATGAATTATAATGAACATTGTAAACTGTTCTAAGATTCTGTGTGCTCCCCAACACCATCTAATGAAGTGTCCCCTCTCCTCTAATATGTATTAAATTAACTGTAATATATATATATATATATATATATATGTATATATATATGTATATATATATATATATATATATATATATTCCTCCCCTCATTCTCACTATCGTTATGTCTGTATTGCATGAGTTCCGTTATATATGCGCCTAATATTAACTCCACGTCATCTCCAATATGTACCCCTACACAACAAATATCATCATGGGTGTACACTAACCATTTGACTGACGTCTTAGTTATCAGTTTCGTTATTTTTACGTATTAGATTAAAGCAGAGTCCATTGAATATGTCAATCCTGGGTATATATATATATATATATATATATATATATATATATATATATATATATATATATATATGGTGAATCTGCGTCCAGAAATGTATACACGTAGGCATACCCACATTCGTTTTTATTCATCACGGATGGATTTTAACCTGCGTAAATATAGGGGCAATATAGCATGCCTATACGTATTTATGCCATAATTTATTATAATATTAATTAAGCATAATTTATTATATTATTTATTGCAGGTATACGAGTTACATGAACGCAATTACATTTCCAAAATTATATTTAAAATATTAAGGGTAATAAGAATTAAAAATTGATATTAAGTAAATCTACTGTGGAAAAACACATTAAATACCCATAATATGTATGTGTATGTGTGTAGGTTACGTGATTACAGTGATGATCATATTTATTGGCACGGTAAAATAAAAGTTAAATTTTGTCTAATAAATTCTAAAAAAGGGATTAAATTAAAGAAAATAACAAAGTATATTGTGTATTTTTAACTGGCCTTTCCGATGCAGCAATCGGATTTTAGAAAAAATAAATAACAAAGGAACAACAAACATAATTGCAAAAAACCCTTGTTCAAAATTATTGGCACGGCTTTGTTTTTCTTTTAGTATCAGTATAATATCAATCAATTTCCGGTGTACGTGCTTTCTGAACTTTTTTATAGCCATATTATGCTTGTTTTACGCTAATTCAGTGAATAATTTTTTTCAGATAATTTTTAGATAGCGATTTATTTAAACTATTATAAGTGACTAAATTATAATTTTCAATCGCCATGGTTAAAACTAAGGAACACAGCGAAGACGTCAGAAAGCTTGTTGTAGCATGCCATACCAATGGGGAGGGCTATGATAAGATTTCAAAGAAGCTAAACCTTCCCAAATCCACTGTTAGAGCCATAATAAACAAGTTCAAATCGCAAGGCCACGTTATGAGTTTAGAGGGTAGAGGGAGAAAAAGGATTCTTACCCCAAGAGATGAACGGAAAATTGTTCGACAAGTAAAACAAAACTCAAGGATCTCTGTTGGGGAGATTGTTGATGAACAGAGCACCTCTGGAGTGAATGTATCTCGACATACAGTTGGTAGAGTTTTGAAGTGAGCTGGTTTAAAAGCATGTCGTCCGAGAAAGACTCCCTTATTGAAGCCTATGCACCTGAAAGCAAGGCTAGCCTTTGTAAAACGTCATATTGATAAAGATGTTGCATTCTGGAAACGTGTTCTATGGACTGACGAAACGAAAATAGAGTTATTTGGCCATAATAAAGTGTCTTATATTTACAGAAAATCTGGCGAACCTTTCCTTCCTAAGAACACCATACCCACAGTGAAGCACGGTGGAGGCAGTTTGATGTTTTGGGGATCCTTTGCTGCCTCTGGACCAGGGCGACTTGTTAAGGTCACAGGTAGCATAAAAAAGGAAGATTATGTTAAAATATTGGATGAAAACCTGAAATACTCTGCTAAAGAGCTCTCACTTGGTCGTCGTTGGTGGTTCATGCAAGATAATGACCCAAAGCATTCGGCTAAACTGACTAAGAAATGGCTTGAGGACAATCATATTAATGTTTTGGAGTGGCCATCACAAACCCCAGACCTTAATCCAATTGAACATTTATGGAGAACATTAAAATTGAGGGTAATGCAAAGGAAGCCTAAGAATCTTATTCAATTGGAGGATTATTGTCAGGAAGAGTGGGCTAAAATTACTACTGAAGAGTGCAACAACTTGGTTGTAAACTATGAAAAGCGACTGAGGAAGGTAATCAAGGCCAAAGGCTATACAATTGATTATTAAATAAATCGTGCCAATAATTTTGAACAAGTGTTTTTTGCAATAATGTTTGTTGTTCCTTTGTTATTTATTTGTTCTAAAATCCGATTGCTGCATCGGAAAGGCCAGTTAAAAATACATAATATACTTTGTTATTTTCTTTAATTTAATCCCTTTTTTAGAATTTATTAGACAAAATTTAACTTTTATTTTACCGTGCCAATAAATATGATCATCACTGTATGTAAATTAATTCGGTTTGAAAATATGTGTATGATTACAAAAGGCTGAGGTCTGTTTTAAAAACATTATGTTCTTTTTCCAGAACATTTAGTATGAGATAGAATAAGCAAATTCGCACAGTTTCATTATTTCAATTCAGGCTAAGCTGAACATCTCCCGATATAAACGAAGCGTTTGGCCCAGGATCCACTACTAAACGCACAACACAATAGTGCTTTGAGGATGTTCGTTACGGTGACAACAATCCTGAAGAAGATTAGCTCAGTGGTCGGCCATCGGATGTTGACATCGATTAATTAAAGTCTTTAGTCGATTCCAATCAACGCACAAGTTTTTAAAGAATTGTTTCTAAATAAGATGTAACGTATACGAGGATTTTGAACCACTTGAAAGAGGGAGTGGAAAGTAAAGAAGTACAATAAAAAAAGTTACTTGTGATGAAACCGGTGACTACCTCCTCCGTGGTAAGACACTGATGAAGCTCCACAATAATTCTGAAACCAGAGCTGCCATAAATAATATGATTGCATGGTGGTCTGCTACCGAACTAATCCATTTCGGTATTTTTTTTTAAATACAAGGAAGCAATAATGCTGACTGGTTACGCCAACAATTGATGGAATTCATCAAAACCTTCCACTACAAATTCCAGCATTAATCTTCTCAGTGACAATGTCTGAATGGAACATATTGGACAACGAGGCTTTGCACTGTCTACTATCCTCTCCAGACCTTTGATATATTGTCTACAAGTTTAAAAATCCTAACAAATTTCTGCATAGGTACTGAATAAAAATTTAGATTGTAAAAACGACGTCATCACAACAAGAATCCAATGCGTCTGTATGTAACTTTTACGAATATATTGGTTATGATTGCACAAATCGAGTTAATTCTGATTGTGCTTAGTTGCTATTAATGAATTTATGTTTAAACATAAATATGTTCATCTTAATGAGAACGTTTAATAGAAACCGCAAAAACTTTCTTGTCACTATTAATTTTGTTTGATAATACTTGTATCTATGTGTGAATATATATATATATAAATGGGTACTTATATATATGTATATGTGTATATATGTGTATGTGTATGTATATGTGTGTATGTATATACGTGTTTGTGTATTTGTAAGCATAAATATATATATATGCATTTGTACGAGTGTGTATACAAGCATATGTTACGGCTGCACAGTTGTGTGATTGATTAATGCATTTCAATTATATATATATATATATATATGCATATATATATAGTTGTG
The DNA here is from genome assembly GCF_053919585.1 of Euprymna scolopes. Classification (NCBI taxonomy): domain Eukaryota; kingdom Metazoa; phylum Mollusca; class Cephalopoda; order Sepiida; family Sepiolidae; genus Euprymna; species Euprymna scolopes. Next base: position 26,827,014 of record NC_136485.1, read on the forward strand.
TGTCTGCGTGTGTAAATGTGCATGTGTTTATACGAGTGTGTATATATGCATTTGTATCTATGTAAGTATATATATATATATATATATATATATATGTTTGTATCAGTGTTCATACATACATTTATGTGTTGGCTTCACTCTGAGCTGTGGTCAAAATACTTATCATGAATATTATTATTATTATTATTATTATTATTATTATTATTATTATTATTATTATCAATAATATCTATATTGTGATGTTTCTTATTATTATTATTATTAATATTAATATTATTAACATTATTATTATTATCAATAATAATCACCATTGTCATTACTTTACTATATTAATTTATAAATATTTTTCCAACTATTATTAATATTGTGAGAACTATAAATAATATTGTGGTTTTTCAGCTCAACACATTTATGTCAGTTTCCAAACATCCATTATGAATATTAATATCAAGGCATCTAGTTTTACTCGATTGAACGCTAATGAGAAGGATATTGTATTTGCTTGGAGAACTGGACATATTATTTCTAGATATTGGATTTGGAAAGAGATGTATATTCTATTTAATAGAAACGATGTTATATACGTATGCAGTAGGACATAACAAATTTCAATATAGAATATTAAGTGATTCCAATAAACCATATATAGAGATGTTTCTCATATTTTTCGATAAACTGCATTTTTCGAAAGGTAACTTGTTAATTGATATATGTCAGGCGTGGAATAAAAATATATATAGTGTCTATTATGGTAGTCTCTCAAAAATGGATGTTAAACATTAAATCTTAACAATAGATATATTGAAGACGTGCATAATGAATATGACACATTCTATATGACATAGTCTACATGTCAAATAGTTTAGTTTAATATCCTCTAGATTAACCATTATAATTATGTTTGCGCTATTGCTTCACTTTTGACAGTTATTGATAGGATAATCGCCGTTAGAAAATAAATTAATGCAGCACAACAATTACTGTAATAACATTTTTCCAACGATTATTTATATTATTAAAACTGTAGCTTTTATTATGCAGACAATATATTGATGTTTAAAATATTCTTACTTTCTGACTATGAAACATTGTTTTTGGTTGACGTTACATTTGAATAATGATTTTCGCTAATCAATGTATTATTATAATGGTATTAATCTAACCAACACTTCATTCCTGCAATCAATTCTTTTACCGTTAATTTATGTTTTCTTCAATCAATCATCTTTTATTGCCGTGTGTCTCCTTTTGATAACCCCCTTTTATTTCCTACGTCTCTTCTAATTTTCTCGTGTATTAATGATGCTAATATTTTATATGAGTTTTTTCAGCAGTATTTCGTTTTTGATTTGAATATTTACCTCTTCCTATGTCTAACAGATATAACTTAATACGGCTCTGCATATACTGTATACCTATGATATGCATTGATAAAGAACCACTAGAATATTTATTTCAAATAATACATTAGAAAAATGATCGATAAATATACAACTGATAAATACAAGATTAATATAGTTTCTTGCATGCCTTAGTATTTTAAAAGGTGGTTTATGGAATAATAGAATTTCAGCATATATATATATATATATATATATATATATATATATATATATATATATATTTAAAGGAGATTAGAACAATAGTCTAAAGAGCAGAGTGTATTTTAATGTAATAGTAAAATTACTAATTAAATTAAAATACAGGGAAGGAAAAAGTGCCTGTCGTAATTTAGATATATAATAAGCTCGATAGGTAAATATATGTAAAAAACTATTGTCTACCACAATAAAAACATTGTTTTCCGAAACGATCGTACAAATTATTGATTATGTTGTTATTCCTTCTTGTGAAACGGATTTTTAATTTAATTCTAATTCGAATTTTAAATTATCAATCACATTACTGAATATATATATATATATATATATATATATGTATAGTCTTAGAAATTGGTAAAATTTAAACTATAAAAAATTATTTAATTGTTTATACTTTTATCATTCCTTACAAAACTATGTAGTCAGTAAGTCTTTTAATCGCCTGCTACCAATGCATCAAATTGCTTTCTCGAATTCAGTATAGTGTATTTGTTAACTTAAGGGATTATAAGTTGTTTAACATGAACAATTTTTTCGAGGATTTAAACACAAAACAGTATATAAAATAATGGCTCCCCAGCTGTGTTGATCAAACACGACCTCCCTTTATTTTAAGAACAAAAATGTTACAGATATTGAATCTAATTTACTACTTTTAATTTATTTGGCTAGCCTATTCATACTATAAAAAATGTATTCCTTACCTATGAGATTCTTCTGTATCCAAATTCAAAGTAGGTATACTTTTTTTAATTTACCAGTATTGCATTCATGAGAATAGAATTACACCATTTGACTACTTTAAACTCCCTACTATCGTTAGTCCTTTATGTATTTACATTCTTATTAATTAAAAAAAAAACATTTTTTTACACAGTGATCAACACTTATAAAGACCCGGAAGCCACTCAGGGATAAGGGTTATTGCAAGTACATATATATATATATATAAATGTTAAATATATTTATACATAAACACGTTTTTTGTGTATAATACATTATATACTTTACAAATATAGTTGTGAATTTCATTTATTGTTATATACTGCTTAATTTTATACGATTCAAAAGCATCAGGATAACGAACAAATTGTTTATTTAACAGTTTAAATATTTTAGTTTTATCCGTACCTTGTTTTCTTAGCCTTATTACTTAGAAACAGGGGTATACAATCTTTCAATTTACAGTTACATACACTATTCTCAAAAACTCTGATATCATAATTCCAGATAACAAAAAATGGCAGGTAATATCTTTTTGCGGCATACGAACTATTTCAAAGGGGAAATATTTTCGCTGGAATGTAGGTTAATAAAATATACTTTATAATTAATTAATAACCTTAGACAATATACTAAAATTTATGAGGTCAAAATGTAATACCACCAAAATATAGGTCAGATAATTTAGCAAGTAAAAAGTATATATTATAAATATTTTAAATTTTTAATACAGGGATGCTTCACAGAACGTCTAAAACGCGTTAAAAACTAGTTCAAGATTTAAAAACATTATTACAATGATGTAAACGTAATTTTCAATGAAAAACCTAAACACGGAATAATAAAATAATGTTACAAAATACACATTGTTGATGACGCCCTTATTTAAATATACATCTTTCTGTCGCTGGAATTTCTTAACACATTATATATATATATATATATATATATATATATATATATATATATATATATATATATATATATACGGATTTATTATAATATATATACACATATATATATATATATATATATATATATATATATATATATATATATATTAAGTAATGTGATTGATAATTTAAAATTTTAAAATAAATTATAATTAAATTAAAAATCCGTTTCATAAGAAGGAACAACAACAAAATCAAGTATCTGTACGATCGTTTCGGAAAACAATGTTTTTGACTGTGGTAGACATCAAGTTACGTACAATAACTACATATAGTTTTTTAATAAGCAAGGTCTCCTCGTCAGCAAATTTTGAAGGTTTTTTTTTTAATTTAAAAGACACCATAAATGAACCTAGCATTAAAAGTGAGGCAGATGAATCTGAAAAAATTGAAATAAAAGGTCTGGATTTAGAATTTATAAGAAAATTAATATGGGTTAGAGATAGGAATAAATAGAGAAAAATATAGATTTGAATTAACATTATAAGTTTGCTTTAAAAATATATAGAGATATTTACCTTTTAATTTTTCGCTTTTTGAAATCAGGAACTATGGTTAAAATACTCATTTAGATGTTTGCTATAGCTTTTTATCTCATTGAATGATGAATTTTAAAAGAGGGGGGACGCCCGTGCAATAAATTATTTCCGTTAGCGTATTTTTGATTTAAAGACGCTACGGTTTATATTTAGAATGTTGCTTGTGCAATTACATGTTGTAAGGGGAGATAATTGTCATGTTTTCTTTACTTTATTTATTTGAAGTGTGTAAGGGAGATAATTAGTCTAACTTAATTTATTAAAAAAAAATTGTAATCTATTTTTACTAATAAGTAATTTTTAATGATTTAAGGTGGTTTATATTTATTAAATTTAAACCAACGTTTATGACTGCATGTTAATATAAGCTCCTGTCTGGAATTTAATAGTGTGGTTGTATTTTTTTTATCTTCATATTTTAAAATTTTTAGGGTCTCTTTTGTACATAGTGCACAAAATGTATCTCCTGGTTTATATGATTTGCAAGTCTCAATCATTCGCCATTTTAAGTTGAAAGAAATATTGATGTTTTTTTAGTTGCCAAATATAGTTGGATAGAGTAGTTTGGTTTGACAGAGAGTTATTTTTAAAAGAATGTTTTTGCGTTGAAATTCTATGTTTTATTAGGACAGATGTGGAACCAAAATATATTACCTCTTGCTTATTGTGATTATTTTCCGTTAGGTCTGTTGTTGGATTATTATATGGTGGGTTGATTTGTAATTGATCGGTAGATTGGTTTAAGTTGGTGTTATTATTTAATCTGGTAGTTGAGTTATGGCTGTTGATAGGTTCATGTAGATTTGGAGTTTTTGATACTGTGCAGCTATAGATAACATTTTTAATTCTACATGAGCCTTGTAGGGGACATTTATTTTTTCTTCTACAGTTACAGTCCGATGTATTTTGTATAGTTGTATTTTGTAGTTTATTAATTTTCTTATTATTAGAGCTAATTATTTTCTGATGAAGGTTAGGCATACTAGATTAAGAGACTTTAATTGTGTTCTTATTGAAAATTTTATTATATCTATAGGGGGCTTTAAAATTCTTATCTAATATTTTAAAAAATTCTCTGGCTATGTTTGTCTCTAGGTTTTTGGAATATGGGGGGTTAAACCATAGGATCTCCTTATGTCTATTCTTACGTTTACGGGTTTTGGTTTGCTGTTTATTTGCATTATTATCTAATATTTGTGGTTTGGTTTTATCTTTCTTTGTCTCTTGGTTATTTTTCTTATCTCGCATACGGGAATACATTGCCATATTATATGTTATTACGCTCTTAATAGGTTTATTTTCAATGCAGTGTATGTTTCTATCATTTTTATTTATGAATTAAATTTGTGAATTATACCCAGATTTTTTAAGGGCCTCAATATAATATTTTTCATTTTTAGTAAATATGGATTTAGTAGAAATTTTTTATTTCAATTTATTACGATTCATCTGCCTCACTTTTAATGCTAGGTTTATTTATGGTGTCTTTTAAATTCAATAAAAACCCTTCAAAATTTGCTGACAAGGAGACCTTGCTTATTAAAAAACTATATGTAATTATTGTACGTAACTTGATGTCTACCACAACAAAAATCATTGTTTTCCGAAACGATCGTACAGATTATTGATTTTGTTGGTGTTCCTTCTTATGAAACGGATGTTTAATCTAATCATAATTTGATTTTGAAATTTTAAATTATCAATAACATTACTTAATATTGAATTTGCTCTAGAACATTTAACTATCGAGATTATTATATATCTAAATTAAAACGAGCACTTTCTCTTTCCTGCATTTTAATTAAACTAGTAATTTCACTGTTACATTAAAATACACTCAGCTCTTTAGACTATTGTTCTAATCTCCTTTAAATTATATATATATATATATATTATATTAAATACCTATTCCTCTCTGTCTGTTTGTTTGTTTGTTTGTTTTGCGTAATGACGTCATAGAATATATGTATGTATTAATAGCATATGGCATGTATAACATAATATATGGGGGGTGCAAAAGTGAAAATAATATCCTGGGCAACTCGGGCAGACTGCTTATATCACTTTACTTAATATATATATATACATATATATATATATATGTATGGGTGTGTACGTATATATACATATATATATATATATATGTGCGTGTGTGTGTGTATTTATATAATGTTCAATTGGGGCATGTAGGTTATTACAATATACTTTACAAGCGGGGGTACCCGGCGTTGCCCGAGTGTTTGTTTCCGGGACGGGGGGAGTTTTAAATATGTTATGGTAGGTAAGTAGGAAGGATCAAACCCGGAGTCATGAGTAAAAGTAGGAAAATAAAGTGTGAAAAACAAACAAAAAAAAACATCTGCAACGTTAACAGTTCGGCCACCAAGAAAAGTCCATTCCAGTTGTTTAGGAAAAAAAAACGACTACGGTAGGTCGGCGCGAACGTGAAAATATAATGTGAATTGTCCAGCACGCTAACCACTACGCCACAGAGCACTGCAGCTTAGTTTAGTGATTTTAAATAACTTCACATGAAAGAACTACGAAGCCAAACCGGTGTTCTATTCTCAACTGTTCCTTGTGAACGATCCCCAAACGGTGTTAAGTGGTGGCAGGGGGAGGAGGAATTAATTAGAGAGAAAATATTTTACCACTTCCATTGATCTTAACCGATTTTGGCCGTGACTTCCCAGCAGAAAAAGTATAGAAATCTAAGATTATCGAGGAATTTGAGAAATAATAAGCCTATAACACACCTCAGATATTGTTCTGCCGTTTGTGCATATTATATTTGCATGAAATATCTTGATTTTAATCCTATTAATGTAAAAATCAGACGGAAAAAAATGAGTTCATTTTATTTATATAGAAGATGGATAGAAGAAGAAATAGATAGAAGAAGAAGAAGAAGATAGATAGATAGATAGAAGAGAGAAGAAGATAGAATAGAATAGATAGAAGAGAAGATAATAAATTACTCGCATGAGACAATACGCATAATTTTACGAGGTAAACATGTAATGCCACTAAGAAAGACAATTTAGCAATTAAAATATATATATATATATATATATATATATATATAAATGCATGTGTGTGGGGAAGGGCTTGTGTGTGTGTTTATATATATATATATGTATATATATATATATATATATATATATATATATATATATATATATATATATATTAGCAAAGAGAAACTTGGGACGACTGGAAAAAAATTGCGGGATAATTGAAGAGAACATAAAACTTCCGGTATATAAACATTTTAACCGATTGTAGTAAGTGTCTTTAAGAAAGGGGAGAAAATATACCCTTACATCGTTTCTCTGTGTGGAGTATATGATTAAGTATTGATGGCATCCGCCTTAATTGGACATTTAAATATAATTGCATTTCCAGTCATCGAGAATAATTATATCATAATTAATAATCGCGTGTTTAATATTTATGATTTCGTATCCATGCGGGTTTACGGATTTATTTTTATAATTTTATATGTATATATATATATAAATATATATATATATATATATATATATATATATATATATATATATATATATATTAAGTTAAGATATCCTAGAAATAAATTTACAATACGAAATAAAAATGGAATGTTACTTACCCCATGGACTTTCAAACAAGTGTTCCCTCCCCCGGCGAAAAATAGTTAAAGGGAATTATACTATGTCACCTATTTTTTATGGTTTGATTAATTTTTAAAACATTTTAGAAAGATAATTAAAAAACAATATACATGAACATGAGCTTTAACCGATTGATTGTACACGATTTTTCTTTCATTGTCTTACTAAATAAGTAACTTATAATTGTAAATTCTCGTAATATTTCCATAATGTGAAGATGTTTTAACTTCCGTGATTCGTATTCAATGTTTGTTTTACTACCAACTGTCTTAGCATACCCTTTAAATATAATTTTCTCGCACTACGAACAATGATTTAAGAAAACAACATTTGCCACACGTGTATATATATATATATATATATATATATATATATATATATATATATATATATATACATGTTTATTTACTTATTTTATGTGTTGTATTTCTTATACTAACACTTAACATTCTTGCAACATAGAAAACATGTCAGTATGCACATATATTTGTGTCGGTGTTTGTGTATCCTTTATAAAATATGCAATAGCTATTGGCAGCAATAAAGGATATTTAATAGAATTATTCGTGTGCTGCATTTTAAGATGACCATCTGGATTAGTTTTAATATAATATTTATTTTAATTGCATGGGCTGTTTTATTCACCGCACTAAAACTTGTCACAGAGAAAGGTGCACATGCATAAAACAGGTCACGGTGACATATAAATATGTCGTAAAGATGTCAATAAATTTAATATTCATAATGCAGACTCAAAGCATAAAATTATAATGAGATTTTTTCGATGATCGCTTATATTTATCCTTTGGGAGTTAGGCAACTGTGCATTTATCAAAGAGGCAATCCCGTATTATTTTACACTTCTTTATTTTAAATTATTTCCATGGAATTTCTATCCATATATTACCTTCTTAACTATGTTACTGAAGGGGGTTGGATTTCAATGTTCTTTTTAAATTCCCGCATTATACAGAGTAGCGTTAAACTACATATGCAATGATAATTCGCGCATATAATGTTCCAAATAGTTTATTAGTTTTATGTTCATTAACACCAGTTAGACCACGTTTTTTGTGTGTTGAGAACTGGATCTGAGTCAAATTAGGAAAATGTAAGCGTATACATAGCGGCCAACTCTGCAAAAAAATTCAGCCACGAAATAAAAGTTTATATCAACATATAATTCCATTGTTGGGGTTTTCATTTTCGGAGAAAAGAAACTTAAATTTCAGAATGCTTGTAATTGTTATGTCTCACATTTATATGCCGTAACGTTATGAAGAAAGTTAATCTTTATAATGTGAACGTAAAAATAAAAACAATATGTTTAATTAGGGATCAACCTTCAAATGATATGTGTATACAATTGTGATTCATCAGAATATAAGATATGTTTGTCTGTTTTTGTTGTACGGCATATCAACTCTTTTCAGGTTATTTAACGCTGAATCCAGTGATTTTGAAGAACATTTTTAATAGAGTATATTTGTTTTTTTTTTTCAAGACGGTTTCTATAAAACCCACAGTTAGGACCCTAACAGGTACTACCACTCCGGGTCAGAATGGGCAATTAAAGGGTGGCTCCACACTCCCCCAAAGTCCGCAAGCTGCGGCCTCACCCTCGGATATATTTTAAGGTCATATCAAGGACCCAGAATATTAGAAGCTAGATTACAGTTAATAAAAGATAAACTACCATTGCGCATATTCTAAACAATAACCAAATCTGAATAATTGTCTTGTTTATTGATAGAAAATGTCGTTTAATAAACTAAATAGTGTGGTAAGTATGATTTGTATTATCTTTAGTCGATATTAACCGATAAAGAGTTAAGAGGCGATTGTAGTAATCTTTATTATGGAATTTTCAAATGTTCATAATAATCGTCAAAACGGGGTGGAATGTTAAATTAGTCTCCTAAGCACAAGACTATAGATTTATTTTAGAACTTTTATTGAAAAAATCAATTCCGGTTACTTGATTATTTAGTAGAGCTGACATCGTCTCAATATATCCACTTTCAGCATTAATCACCGCCTCAATACGGGTTCAGAGCTAGGAGTATGCCTTCTCCACAAGTGTCGACAGGAGCTCAGAGAATACTAGACGGGTGGCGGCGATCAGGCTGATGTTTGTGTTGGGTGGTTATGTTTATGATATTCTTAACGCAGGATTAAACGAATTATTCCAGGTTGTTCAAGTAAAGAAAAGAAAGTTGACAGTAGAAGAACGGTATAAAGTGGTAGCATTCCTGCTGGAACTTGTGGTGGGCGGGGCCATGTTTTGCTGTAAAACCCAGGGTCTGCCACCGGTCACCTAATTACACCAGGGGATCACCACATTTTTCAGCATATCAAGCTACACTTTGGTTTTGACTTACGTGTTTGAGGATATTAAGAATAGGACTTATTGATTTAATCATAGACGTGTGTATAATTTTCCTTTTTATGTAATAAGAGAAACTGCACATCAGATGTATCAATACAGTGCTTGACTGGGTGCACATTCATTCCGGATATCAGTTTAATCGAAGACAAAAATAACCGGTACTACGTCAACAGTGGTAATTTAATATCAATCATCGATAAGGATTCGCATACACATCTATTTGCATTCGGATCATGTTAGCTGTGTAGAAAAAAAATTGTATAAAATTGGCAAGATCATGTCACATGATAATAGAAGGTATTACAAATCATTTAATATAAGATGACACAGATGTCCTTAATAACTGTGCTATGCTTCGTTTACAACATATCAGCTATTAAATGATTGTTTAGATCTGCGTCAATGAACATTAAAAAGCATTACTTAATATTTTTGTTTTGTTTGCACCTCCATGAGATCTTTTTAAAAAAATTATTGATACACAGTTATTTTTCTAACAAGAAACGTACGTGTAAAAAGCAATTATATTTTCTCTATTAAATACGGTCTGTAGTAACAGTTAAAAGAAAAGCATACTGTTTGAGATCTGGTCGTTAACATTTAAAATATCCTGTGATTACGCATAAAACTCTGAGTTACATATTATTACTTTTGTAATAGAAATCACATGTCCGATATGTCTAACCTACATTAAAATTAATCTCATGAGCAGAAACCAAGTAAGCATTCATGGGGAATGATTTTTTCTTGCATTTTGTGAACGTACTTTAATATATTGAATCGATCAGATTAAATATAGGATGTTAAATTTATAACGAAAAGCATATCCTTCTGACTGTCTCCAATAAATTAGGTTTAATGTTATGTTATGTCATAAAAGATAGAGTTAAAGTTATGTATAGTATGATATACAAGAGAGTGTCTTGATCTTATGTAAAGAGTACTTGGTAAAATAAAATGCATTTTTCTAGCTGTGTGTTTATTTTACTTTCTGTAGTAAGATTTTCAAAAGATATATTAAACTAATTCTAGATCGTTCTTTTGTGTCCCTCGACAACTGGAGAGCGAACCTGTAAATTCACCATTGTCCAGTCGTCCGTTCGTCCGTTCGTCTGTCCGCACTTTTCTCAATTCGCTTTGGAATTTTTAAAAATTTTGCACAATCATTAAACATGATATAAGTAAAAATTGGACAGAACGAATTTTGGGGAAAACTCCAGTTACCCCCCCCGGGTGGCTTTCAGGTTAAAATGGCTGAAATTTACACTTGTGTGCTTCTTAAAAAAAAATGAGGCCTTGAATTTTTTAAAACCCTTTTGCAAAGTTGTAACCAACTGATTTTTATATAATTTTGTTTGCCTATACTTCGAAATAACTCTTGGGTGTGTTCCAGGGACGTTTTTAGGGCAAATAAAACACTCATTTTTTGGGACTATTTTACCATTTTGATCCACATTTTCTGCGTATATCTATTGAGCAGTTTTGCATTATGCTGAACTCAAATTAAATATGTTAAGGTCTTGGGGACTTTTGCGGTTTAATGGGAAGGGCAATTGGTGGACTTGGTTGTTTCTGTTTTTTTTGGGGGGGGGTGTAGAACTTAAATTTAAATATTTTAAGGCCTAAAACTACATCTTTTCTTTATTTCTATTAGGATTTTATGTCCCTTGGGAACTTTTGGGGCTTAATGGAGAGGGGGGCAATGTGCACATACGGGGGACCATGCATGCTTCACTTATTTATTTTTTTGTTTTTTTTAGTTAATATGCAAATCAAAGTATTATTTTCCCCTTTCTTTAAAATGCTCCTCTTCAAGATAATGTTTTTTTTTATGGTAACTGTTCGCTTTTTATGATTAAGAAACGTTGTACGTCGAGTAGTGGTTGATGGACAAAAATCAGAGGCCTGCAGTTTTAATGCTGGAGTCCCTCCAGGGTCAATCCTGGGCCCAACTCTCTTCCTGATCTACATCAATGATCTCCCTAAACACATACTAAAATCATTCGTTGACATCTCTGCTGATGACACGACCATCTACCGCAACACATCAAAGGCCGTAAATGACAAAGCTCTCTCTGATTCTCTCTCCTCTGATCTTGAACGAGTGGTTGAGTAGGGGAATACGTGGCTGGTTACCTTCAATGCATCTAAAACCAAGCTCCTATCTTTACATCATCAACGCTCTGATCCCCATCTGGCATCAATTGAAATGGATGGCTCTCGTCCAAGGGAAACCCCATGTTTTGACAAGCTTCTGGGCTGGACCATCACTCGTGATCTGAAATTGAACACGTACATCAAGCATGTTTCCAAGGTCGCTGGAAAGATGGTGGGATCCTTCTTCCGCTCCAGAAGATATCTCACTACAGATGCAATTCTCTATCTATATAAAAGCCAAGTACGTCCAAGGATGGAATACTGCTGCCATATCTGGGCAGGATCTGCTAAAAACAGCCTATCCTGCATTGACAGAGTACAAAATGGACTTCGTGGCTTAGTGGGGGATGCACTTTTCTCTTCCCTGCAACCTCTCTCCCACAGAAGAGACGTTGCAAGCCTATCTTTGTTTTATCGTTATTTCCATTGCAGGTGCTCGTCTGAACTCCAATCTTTGGTCCCCCTCGTCTATATTTTACAAAAAAACACCCGTCTTGCTGAATCCACTGTCAAAAACTTTCCTCACTCTTAATCTATGCCTAAATCTAAACGTAGATTCCATGAACAAAGCTACTTTCTTAGAACAGCACGCCTGTGGAGCTCTGTTCCGTCTGTCTGCGTCCCTCCTGACTACAACTTGGGTGTCTTCAAGTCCAACGTAAACAAATTCGTGTTGAGCCGCTATCTTAAGTAGACACTTTAAATATCCACACTAACGTACTGTACTTACAATAACCCTTATCTCAGAGTGGCTTCCGGGCCTTGATAAGTGGTGACCTCCTTGTAAAAAAAATGTCGACATTACTACCGGTTCATTTCTCACAACCTTACAAAAAAGGGCGTCTTTCAGTCTTGACAGACTATGGATACCTACAGTAATGGTGCCTGCGAATTAAACTTTTGTGGAAAGATTTGCGCAATCTGCAACCTCACATCTCCTAGACATTCTTGAATACCAGTGAAAAATGTAGTTTGAAGATGACTGAAGACAATTCCGAGGTAAGTGGAACGCACATGCAGTTCCTATAGTTCCCAAATGGTCACCCATCTGATACTAGCAAGGCTCACCGTTGCTTAACCTCTATGATCAGATGGGAGCCGGTGTGTCAACGTGATTATGCCGTATTTGATAACATTACAACAATGCCCATATATTATTATGTTGATATGAAAAATATGTAAATTGAGTAAACTCTCATATTGTTCTCCAGTGTTGCAAATATCGAAAGCGTTTCGTATGGACCAACAAAATAAACATAAGCAAAATATTATTTAATTTTTATCCGTGAAAATTTTGTTTTTTTTTCTGCTAATAAACCATAATTTTAAAATGCCAATTTTAAAGTGGCAACTAAATATCAGTATATATTTACAATATTATACTCTCATACAAATGAACTTGAATACATAAAAGTAAACTCGCACAGAAGGAAAAATACAAATTCGAAAAATCAAGATAGTATTCAAAATATGATAAGCTTTTTAATGAACAGGCCCAGTAGATAATGTATGTTTTCCTGTGCGAGTATTTTGGATATACATTATAAATCTTATATACACAACCAGATAATATTTAAGTATTCAAATCCAATCCACCATAATATTATACACAAATCGTTTGATAGTTCTGCTATGCATATGGTATTGTCACTAAGAATACACAGTATACACTATTGGACAAGTGACATATTCGAGGTGTTATTTATCCAAATTTCATCGAACATATTCATAAGGGCAATGTCTTTAATAGTTTTATTACATTTGAAAGTATGGAACATGTAAACATTTTTGCAAAAATATAGATCAGTATCAAATTTTTTTTTAAAAAAGCTGAAACACTTACTTCTAAAAGAAGGCGCATTTGACACTGACACGTAGGTAGGCACGGTGGATTTGCAATCATCCCTACGTTTATATTGTCAGATGGCAATTGGGGCATGAGATTACTGTTCATATGATATTTAAAATGTTTGCATGATTTATAGTGAGAAAGCAGACAGCAAAGAGATGTGTGTAATGTACCTTATAAGAAAACAAAGTATTAAAGTAAAAGAAATTGTCTTATTTCAAGATACATTCGAATTTTGTCTTCCGCAAAAAACAAAATTTGCCCAGACTGACAAACTTGAGTCTTTGTACCGGAAAAATATGCAGTAAATAAAACTTTGTTTTGTACATCATTATTTTTCCTTTTTTTTTTTGCATTTCCATTCACCAAACATGGATATAAATATCACTAAAACATCCGCAGGATCATAAGCTTCAATTCGGTACCTTACTTGCCTGGGTGGGTTACCGGTAGGCTGAGATAAAATGCGTCTCACACACACACACACAGTTAATCGAACTTACTAAGGGAGACAATAACTTCCGGTGTATACCGGAAAATTATCCAGTAAATAAAACGTTGTTTAATAAACCTTTATTTTTTTTTGCATTTTTTTGCATGTTTTTGCATTTCCATTCACCAACATGGATATAAATATCACTAAAACATCCGCAGGGTCATAAGCTTCATTTCGGTACCTTACTATCCTGGATGATTGCCTTTAGGCTGAGATAAATCGCTTCACACACACGCGCACAGACAGACATTAGGAAAATTCATAATAAGATTTACCTCAAGAGGGAACGAGTTCTATATTACCTTACCCAGAACACGTAGACCTAGAACGTGCATACGTCAGTCGCAAAGTAGACAAATATTACAAAAATCACGTGTTTTTTCTAACAGAATTTATTTACTTATTCTCACACCATATTTAACTTTTCCTTAGGGTTGTTACGTCTTTCATGTGATCGTGTTTGTGAATGTGCTCACGAATGTCATCATGTTTCTTAAATAAACATTTTTATCGAACATGATCGTCTCCTTTTAATAGTATATTTTATACAGGTAGGTTATTTCGCATTTCGTATCTGTTTGCATACGCGCGTCAGAGTATGAGGGCGTTGTAGTGCATTCTATATAAATATTTGTACAACAAATATGTATTTCGGCGATGAAGCTTGAATGATAGCCAAAAATAGAATTTGACTAACTCTCATTTTCAATTACCAGTAAAATATATAAAATAATATTTATCTTTTAGAAATTGTGAACCACACCAATAAGGAACATATAGTTTTAATTCACAGTATTTATTGACATCAATAGATTCAAGTATTTGTTTTTCATCTCTGAGGTCTAATAATGAACGAGTAGAACATTTAGGAGAAAATGAAATGCTCACACATGACTGCGACGATTGGTAAATCGACATTGTAATGTTTGGACGATGATTTAATCTTATTTAAATATGTTTACATTGCCAACAAAATGGGAATGATTAGAAATGTTTGTCTCATCAAATGGTCTATTATAGAAGTTTCATATACCGTAGTATATATCAATAAATCCAAAGAATGAGAGTTAATATCTATGGAGATGACATTCATGTATTCTTGATGTGATTATATCAATCGATAATTCTCACTAGACTTTGTAGCGCATTATACATGTTTCGCTGGAAATGTAGCCTTCTTATCAGACACCAATCGACTATCCGCAGCGTTTTCTACAATTTAATACAGTCTCATATAATTTTAAACCTATTAACTACAGAATGGCTGCCTTTGTTTCTAATGCGTACAATGTACATAGCTAAATATTGCGGGGTGTTTGTTATTTGGGAAAAACTTTATGATTTCATTAAAAACTAGAGCCTCCATGTAATTGATAGAGTAAATATAATTTATATATATACAATCTATGTATTCTGAAAATATACTTACCAAATACATATAAGAGGCAGGTTTGTATACACAGTAATTTTTATAGCTTCATTAATAATATGAATATATTTAGAAGCCGTATCAAAACATAAGTATCCAGAAGACTGAATTGTAATAAACCAGTTATGTAAAAGTAAACAACTATATGTCAGATAATCGAATCTGCTCGTGTAAAAAAGATAATCTATGAGACGGGCATGCATTTGACTCTAACTATTGTTTTTTTCTATATGAAAATGTAGCTGAAACATAACACAGACCAATGTATAATGTTAAACATGTAATGTGAGATATTAACCAGCCAATGCCGAAAGATGTGCTGGTCGACAAGGATTATAATATTTGTAAAATGTGAATGTCAAAAAATGTTATCATAGTGAGGTGTCTCTTTATAAAGATATTTTTTATAATGTTTTCATAGAAACGATATGTTAGTTTTCATAACTTGCAAAAACAAAAATGTAACCTGATGATAATTAGAACAAGAAAAATTAATGCTAACCAGAATATAAAAAATGAGGCATGAGAAAGAACACGGCAATAATATTTAGACTACGTGTATGATAACATAATGAAAAAGATAGATGTTTATGAGTATGGTTTATTTACGAGGGAGATAGGTTTCGATACGAAACGGATAAGCAGAGAGACAGAGCTTTGTGACAGGACCCCCATGAAAGTAAGACAATTGGTGACTATAATAGAATGTACTCTCATGCATCGCGTGTAAACTCTGAAGAGGAATTCAAGCACAAAACAAACGATTATATCAAAATATAATTCCCGCCCGGGGGTTTTAATTTTCGAAGAAAAGAACCTTTAATTAAAGGACGTTTGTAATCCACGCGTGGAATGAATATTTCAGACAAGATTTTGTTAGTGTTCAAACCGACAACAATATCTATAAACGGTTAATGATATGTATGCACATCAACAAACATTATAGAATATACTAGGTGATTCACATATATACACAATATAGAATATACTAGGTGATTCACATATTAAAACTTTTTACCATCTCTAATTTATAGACTCATTAAAATCCAACGCACATATATACACACGTATATATAAATATATATAAACATACATATTCAAATACACAACACACGCATATACACCGATCATATAGATTACTATGAGACGTATATGACACCTATATACGCCCTTATACAATCTAATCACTAGAGGTCACGCATATATACGATATAGATAGCCCCCTCCATGTTATATAGAACCCTCTAGTAAACAACAGTTACATACATTAGTAGCTATAAGCACAATATAATGAACCTATCAGTTGCTACAATATTTCCGATTTAAAACCGAACTAATTCTATATATATATTTTTTGCCAGGATTTTATCAAATATAATTAGGCTGTGAAGATTTTCTATTTCACTAAGATTTAAGACATACTGACTTGAATATAAATCATTTAGAAGCATAATATTAAGAAAGCAAAACAGAGGTTCAAATAAAAGTTTAATTATTTTGAAAATTTTCTGTATACGTAACACAGAAAATATATCATCGAGTAACAATGCATTTTAGAAATATTACATTTCAAGGCATGCAAAGTAATATTTCGGCGTGATAGGCAAAAATGTAAACAGACGGGAGTTTGCAGTATGTATACGCAATAATATATATGCATGTTCAATTCGTATTTTTTATTTTGTTGTTTATTAACTCTGGAAAATGGATCCCCTACTTATATAATAATATGGGCATTCATATATGGTAAAGGGTTCAACGAATGAATAATAGTAAAAATCCATACACACCCAATAATAGATAGCGGAATACGCAATAAAATCATTGTGTCCCATTTATAAATGTGCCCCAGATGCAAACAGCTGCGGTGTCAAATTAAAGCATATAAAATATGTTTTTATTCATGAGTCAGACAAACAAAACATTTTTGCCTCTTATCATTATCTTCAGGCACATAGCTGCTGAAAAAAGTGAAGACTTGATACATGAATTTAAATAAAGACCCCTTCATAGCATTGACCGTTCAAATATGATTTTAATGCGGAGAAAAAGATGTTTATTAATTGTTTACAGGATAACTCGACGTAGCATAAAATTTAATGAGAATCAACTAATGTTCTTCATTTAACGTGAATTTATTTTCATCAAAATTGGTGAAATCGCATATTATTACATCGAATGGATTAATTGTCTGCTCATGTCAGAGGTCTAAATTGGTTCACCAAAACAATGCTTGGTGGGCTTATACTTGATTTCTGTATGAGATACATAAGAATTTAAGAATGCTACTGAAGTCTTCTTAATGAGTAAAATTGTGTTAGTCAAAAATGTAGGAATATTAAATCCACTTCTGAACTATTGGTCAATTAACTAACTCATATTGTATATTTCTTTTCGTTTTCTGTCCTTACGTGAATCTAGGAAAAAAATCAAATTTTCATGTGCCCAACAAAATACTGTTACTATTGGCAAGTTTACTTTAAGAAAGCGCACACATTCTTGTAATGTCTAATAGAGCGTAGTCATAAAGAGCGGACTTCATTTCGGATTTAAATGTAATTTTGAATATTTTGTTAAGGCTTTCATTGCGATTGTGGTCTGCGAAGCTGTCTGACTGGGGAAATAAATAAACAAATAAATAAATATATATATATATATATATATAAATATAAATATATATATGTATATGTATATATATATATATATATATATATATATATATATATATATATATATATATATATACTAGCAATCGGTGCCCGGCGTTGCCCAGGTGTTTTGAAGTGTTTGCTTAGGAAAAAAAAAAGGTCAATTTTTTAAAACTTTTACCCCTATTATGACCTCGTAACATTTATTGTTTAGGGATCAAGTAAAGTTAATAAGTTAGATCTATGTCCAAGGAATCTATATATATAAAATATCACGTGTTCAGACCTTAAATTGTAGGAGAAGTTTGGTAGAGTTCTCAAAGGTCTTGCAGGCCCAGGAATTCCCCAAGGGCAGGTAACTGCCGTACATAGCAGAATACCTGCATTTTAGGCCAATCTAGCCCTTTCCCCCCCCCCAACAGAATGAGATTTTTTTTTTTTTTTTTTTGCGAAGACAGATGCCATTTTTGGGGTGTTTTTTTTTTTTTAATTTGTAACAGAAGTAAATAAACGTAGTTTCGAAGTTATCCATGCGTGTCCAACTGAGCATGTTTCGAAAATAGTCTCGTATAAAAATTCCTCAATTCTTTGCATTCTTCAATTTCTTTGCATATTCAATAGTATTCTTATTTATAAAAAAAAAATACGCAAAAAAATTGCAGATTATAAAAAAAAAAAAAAACGTAAAATAATTTCAGATGTGTTGTGCGCATCTCAATATGGCGAGAAAAAAAAGGCTAGATTGCGAAATTTGGCCTAAAATGGAGGTATTCTGCTAGGTACATTTCCAAAATGGCCACGTTGACGTCGTCGTGATAAATAATTGTTTTTCGCTGTAAGAATTTTTTTTTCGGAGAACTTCAGTCTATAACAGTTACGGACAATAAAATTTTTTTTCAATATTTCCATTTTTTAATGTCGTCACTAAACTGTATAAGTATCGATAGTCTTATCAACACCCTTTTTTTCTATTTATTTATAAAGAAAATACAACTATATACAAATTCCCTATTAGTTTTTTTTTTCGGTTCTCTTATACGATGATCATCTTTATTTAACTATTACGTGTAATTATATTCATACAGATATTCTATATGATTTATATTTGCGTAATATTTGCGTAGAAATGAAGAAAATCAAATTTACTGTGTATTTATCGTGTTGCCATAACAACGTGACGTAGCCAAGGACGGTAGTGGACGTGCGCGTGTTTTCGTGCTGTATTGTTTGTAGTAGTAGTAGTACTAATAATCTGTCCAGCGTTTGCTTTCTTGTGTTAATGGCGGACGTTGAGTCAGAGGTTGGATTGTGATGTCTGTAACTTTCGTATTTTTCTAATTTGTAAATGGCAAGTTAGAAAAAAATTAAACCCTTCCAAGATGGACAATAAATAAGACCAAAATATTTTATGGTAAAGTTAAGAGCGTAAGAACTATACTTTTTTAGGAGATGTGATTATTGGATTAACCAATCAGAAATCGTCTGTGGCACACACATCTCTGTTTTTATAGATATATAGATATATATAGAATACTCGTAATCATTTAATATTCCATTTAATATTAACTTGTATGTGGTTAATTTTGGGATAAAATGTGATTACAAAAGCTCCATATTTTACAAATATTTTTTAATCGTTGTGATTTAAACTATGGAAAATAAAATCCGAATACAGTTTTTAATCCGTTATTTTATTTCTGAATTCTCGGATTGAACACATCAGGGTTAATTATAAATGTAAAACATGTAATTTCACATTTTAACATTTTTCAATATCTTATATATATATATATATATATATATATATATATATATGTGTGTGTGTGTGTGTGTATATATATATAAGATATTGAATATCTATTCAATATCTATTCAATTATTATCTCTTTCATGACATATCTATAGGCGTTACATCCCTCAGACCCTTTCTACAGATTAGTCTTCTTTTCTATATATTTTATCTATATGCTTATTTTCTCTACCTTAATAAACAGGAGTGTCAGTAAATCAATCAGTATGTCAATTAATCTACTTATGCTTGTCTACTTTGATTCTGATCAATTTCTACTTGTTTTTTTTTCGGCTATTGCACCTATTTGTATAAATATATACATATAATTTATATACATTTTTAGTAATGTGTATTCTGGCATATACATTTATACATATTAACGTGTATATATATATATATATATAGATATAGATATAGATATAGATATATAGATATATTTATATATAATACAGATCATGTTTAATTGTGTTTATCTGTAGTAGTTTTCTACTGGCACAGTCTAGTAATAACCCACAATTAGTTCGTTTTCACTTTTAATCTTTGCTAGTTTGACAGTTAAACATTTTCGTCTCTTTTAAATCCTTTTCTCATTGTCCATAAATTTTTTGATGGATTTCTATTGGTATCTGATAAGTTGCTTTGTATCTCTACAATGAAACACGTATAATACACGTATAAGCGTACCATATACTACATAAATGACATGTGTTATAAGTATGCTTGTGATATTGCAAATGTTTAAAATTTATATATATATATATATATGTATATATATATATATATATAGTACGAAAATTTGTGAAATTCAAAGTCTTTTTTGTGACTTTTCTTTATTCTATCTTGTATTTCTCAATTACAGCCGTTTCGTTAATGCGATAGCAATTTTATGACTTTATGTGTTTATAAAAGTTTCCTGTTTTCACCAACTCATCAGATGTTTCCATTCGATGTTACCAACGAAAAATTGTTTTTGTTCAGGATAAGCCTGTATTTGTAGGAAAAGAAGTTCCATCCCCACATTGTTGCAAGTCGGTCATCTATATGCTTGATTTTCTAATATGCTTGTTATTTTCTAATAATAATTTTGTTTGGTTTCGAATTGTGATTTATTAGTTAATGTCTTTGTTTCAAGCGGAGGCCACTCTCATGGAATATAGTTTTGTTACCAGAGTTACTTCCCTTACGAATTTTTTTCTTTACTTATATTATAGATTTTCTTTTTCCATACTTTATTCAATTGTTTTTCTTGTTCATTTTATTTATTTTTAATTATATCTTCCATTTTTTTACATTATATTCTTACGTTCCATGTTGTTTTTATTTATGTAAAACGTACTCTTACATGTTCGATTGATCTATGTTGTTCTTGTTTTATGTTACTCGCTCTACATTTTTGTTTCTGGTGTTGTTTGTTATCTGCTCTAATGCGTGGAATTAAGTATTTATTCCTGTGCAGGCACCCGTGAATTACATTTTGTCGTCTGTTTAATATTTCCCCTGATATTAGTATATGGTCTGCTTCTAGTATAGAAAGGTTGCATCTTTTTGATTTGCTTGGTTTATATTTTTAGATTTATGTCCTATAGACCGTGTATTAAATTTTATTTTATTTTATTTCGAAACCTAGAAAAAGAAAGACAGATGCTAGGAAACATATTAGGGGTGCGATATCTAACGATAGCTATATAATTCATAAAATAATTCTATGTGTGGGGAGAATTGTTATATATTTAATGTATTAGAGGTTTAAATGTGAGAATCGAAGTAAGTATAGGGGTTTTTTTTAAGGTAAAGGTTATATACTGGAGAGGGGTTAAAATGTGTTGTCAGATATTAGCATTAGGGCAAACGGTTACAGAAGTATTTATTTTTATTTATGCTTCCCGTTAAAAATTAAAAAAAGGTGATGAAAGGATACCTGGGAGGCAATGGGGGAAATTAGAAAAGTGATGATCTATGTATGAAGAGGATGTTTCACTACTATTGTATACCGATATTTTTATGCATAGATGTTTGCAACTGAGAGGCATTAGTAAGTAAGCGAGGGAGAATGCAGTCAAAGGTTGTCTGAGAGTGTTCTGGTGATTTTTCTATTCTGTAGTGGTTGGGGTAATTTCTGTTTTCATGGGTCTAGTAAGGTAATAGGTCAAGAAAATGCTGGACTGTAGGGCAGAACTTCCCATGCTAAATCCTTATAAAAAGCGATATACCCAGAGCCAAAAAACTATTGCAAAAATAGGTATATAAGAATGCTCGTAAAGCTATGTAAATCGAAACCTCCTATTTCTTGTATTTCTTTGCTATGTATTTCTTACAACTATATAGTTTATTTACATATTTTAAAACAAATTAATGGCAAAAACAGATAAGATGTCTTACTGTACTTAAGAACTATACGCTATCTTCTCAATGTTCGAATGGAGGGATTTATCTATAATTTTGTGCTTATTTCTTTAAAATACAGCAAAACTATTTCCCAATCTCCTTTCTTGCTGCCCCAAAAATTTGATACTTTCATTTTCGTGGCTGATTGTCTATATATATGAATATGCGCACGAGTTTATGTATGGATTTAAAAGGTGGTTTGTGTATATATGTATATGGGTGTGTATGTATACATATAAACATTTATATTTTAGGTATATACATATAATTAAAAAGATTAAAGCACTAAATATGAACTAGTTGGATAAATATTAAAAAGTAAGTTTATTATCTACCCAGCAACATGGTTAATTATTCGTCGCCGTCAAAAAAAAAAAAAAAAAGAAACAAAACGGATTATTATCCTAAATAAAAGAACATTTCTGAAGGGTAAATATTACTATTTTTCATTTTGATTTTTCCATATCCTGTTCTATTTACTCCATTAAAACTATTTGTGTCCAGATTTCCGTCCCGTTAGTCATAGAAAAATGTGTCATTGTTTGCTAACAGTTATTACGTTTAGAAATGAGTGTGTATGCTTTGAAATTAGTATGGAAAATAAATTGAGACTTCTCCATCAAATTAAATACAAGGAAAAAACTTCCAGCTGAACCATGAAAAAATGCAAGAGTGATAGAACCGATGAACTTCTCAGGTCATCCATCTAGAGGAAAGAAATTAAGATATTAAAAGTAGGGAAGGAGGCTTCCTTAGCCATTATTGACAAAATCCCTAGAGCTGATAACTCGAACAAGTTATCCTGTTTGCCAACCTTAATTGCTTAAGGAGTAAGTAGGTTTCGCCTACTTCCGACTTTCCAACTCTTTCTTTGTCTATTAGCCAGACATATGTAGAATTACAGGGACTCAATGGAGCCACCCTATTCTTGTTTTTTTTTCCTTACTAGGACATTGAACGCAATTCCCCTATCATCAACCTTTCTTTTTTTCTCACAAACTGAGAAAATTGGGTTTGCTTTCCTGCCAAATGTGCTGCCTCGCTTGGTTTGTCCTGATAGTTGAGAGTACTTGATTGACATTTTCTGTCGGCTTTTCTCGACTCAGGTTAGAGACTCTCTAAATATTAGTAACTCTTAGTGCGGCTTAGAGCGGCTGCTCTATTCTTAGTCGTATAATATCAGAATATTTGTAGAGCTATGTCGTGCATGGAAAATGAGCCTGCTGCTATATCTATTGGTATTTCAACTTCCTAGGCAGTACCTGGCTAATTGACATATTTTGTGTGTACACTTGATGTAAAAACTGGTCCAAAACTCTCTCCCCAACCTGTAATAACACAAACCGATCACACCGGGCAACAACATAAACAATATCAATTCGCATCCTCTCTTAATGTAAATATTATTGATGTTTTATTATGCTATGAATGTTCATATGTTTTTATTATTATTTGTACTGTACTGTATTTTGTGAGCGTATTGTGACTTAGCTAGGGCGGTAGTGTAAAAGTGAGAATTTTCTTCGAATATGCAATTGTTTGAGGACGGATTACATATTATGTTCGATACTGATTAGAAATTGCTGTACGGACAAATCTATGGGGTTGGATCATTAATGAACAAATTGCAATGATAGATTTAGATTATGGTAAGGTCAATAGGATCCTCCATTTTAGTCTAGGGATATATCTAAAAAGTTTGAGGTATGGTTTTAATTTTTTTATTGTTATATCAAGGACAAAAGTACCACTGTATTCTTTTAATTTAATAATGGTTCCATTATGTAGTCTAGGTTTTGTTCAAGTTTCTAACAGAGCGTCGTATTTGTATAGACCTCCTTGTAAATTTATATTCTAAAATCTACATTTAGTTTTATTTAATAAGAAATGTGTAATATAAACAGTTGCCTGGGCAGAGGCTGAGGGCATATGTTTATATCAAAGTAATATGAGGTGTCTTTATTTTACATTTTCACCCCAGTGAAGTGGAAAGAGGCTTAGTGGGTGATATTTTAATGGGTAAGTTCGTTCGTCAGAATTCTTTTAAACTGGTACCACAGAAGTAGATTCGAGCAGACCGGAAAGCATGATTCATTAAAGAATTTGTTGTAAAGTTTGGAGAAAACTGAAGCTAATTCGGCGGAAGATTTTTGTAATAGCACAGCCGGGATGAGATCAGGTCTAAATGATTTTGAAGTGTCAAGCTTTTTAATGATAGCATGCACCTGAGAAGGCATGATTTTCAGATAGTCTAGTGTGGCGTCGGTCCGCAATGGAAGGGCAGGGAGGGATGGCTAGCAGAGTCCAGTGAGGAGGTTTGGGCAACACGTCAGACAAGCATTTTAGCCTTCTCGGTTGCTGAGAAAACAACCTCGTGATTGTTGGATAGTGGGGGAATTGTTGATTGCCCATTATTTACTACACCGTTGTAGATTTTCCAGAAATCACGGATTCCTACTTATTGTGCTTAAATACGTTGTTTTTTTTTTTTTTTGTGGTTTCAGTAAATTCTCTCTTAGCTGTCGCTATTTCTTTCTTTCAGTTACTTCTAGCTTATATATACTGCTTTCTGTTTTAACTGGACTTATGTCGGTTAAATCTGCAGTACGCATGCTGCATTTGCGCAAGGGCAGTTGCGCAAGTAGAAGTAAACCATTGGGGAGAGTGGGACTTGCTATAAAATTGGCACGTGGGAACATGCGCTTCAATTGCTACTTCAATCCATTCCGTGGTCTTATTTGCGCACTTCAGCAGGAAGAGAAAATACATTTCCGCATGGGGAAGCTCTGATGAGCTAGCTCCTTGATGGCTTCCTTGCCAGCCCTTTTCTAATATCTCATTGTTTTGGATAATGGCTCTTCAGTTTTGACTCTAGATTTTAGGGTTATTTTGACCATTATCGCTGCATGATCAGCATTCCCAATTGGCTGTGGACATTCGTTATACAATCATCGGGGCGGGTGGTCAGAAACAGATCTAGAGGTGATGCGGGTTATTCTTGCTGGTGTGGGAAATGAGTTGGAAACGTAACCATCTCTGATAGGGATTGAGATATAGACAAGTTAAATTTTGTACTAACAGCTGCGTCTGTGTAAGTAGACAATGCAAGCACGTTTCTGTGGTGGGCATTGAAGTCACCAAATACATGCACTTGTTCGCTAGTTTCTTCGAAATACTTTGGCATCGTACATCCCTAATTGATGTATTAGCTTTATTGAATAAACGAATACATCTATATTTCTATATTGTCATTTTCTCATTTTCCTTGTATTTGATATAATCCCAAAGCCATTTATTGAGCTTTCTATTATCCTGATCAGCGTCCTCTAAAAACATAGACTTTATTCTTTAAACGCCCCTATATCTAAATATATATGGATATATAAATATATGTGTGTGTGTCTAGCTGATAATGTATATGTGGTTTTCCCACTACGTTTGTCTCGCTTAAACCCTCTATTGCACACTCTCTTTTTCTCGTTCATACTGTGTTCATCATTTTATATTTGCGCTGTTCTATCTCTCTCCGGTACTATCATAGTCTCCCTACATCAACGTAACTTACTGATCTCTCGTTTATTCTCCATTGTTTTACAATGACACAGTTTCAGAAATGTAATCTTTCTCATTTTTAATGGAGTCAGCGGATTCATGAATATAGATTCAATAATTATAAGCATAATCATTTTTCCTATTTGAGTCATCCTTTGCTATGTTTTATTTTTTTAACATTTTTACAGTGTAGGAGATTTTAACTCATTCTCGTTACGAGGAGCTCTCTTAAACTATAGCATCGAGAATTACGTTTAAAATATTACTCGTCTTTGTTGGTGAATCTTTCGGAAATAATTATTTTTAGAAATTATTGCTCATTAAAATTATTCGCCAACTCATGAATTTTATTTGCAATTGTTATCTTAAATAAAACTCTTATCATGTATATGTGTTATATATATATATATATATATATATATATTTATATATATATATGTGGGTGTATATATACACACACACACACACACATATATATATATATATATATTTATATATATATATATATATATATATATATATATATATAGGTAACTAATTTACTTACAACGCCCTCCGTTTGTATATGTCAATCGTAATGGATCAGACAGTAATTATCATAAATATTGTTTTATAATAAAATATATATCTTTTTTATATAAATTTTCTACATTTTGAAAAAAGTCGAAGGTACAACGAATGCATCTTTATTGCGTTCCAGTGCATATATAATGTAGCATAATAATTCTCAGATTTCCAAATATCAGGTGTTAACGCTTGGTCATATTTACTATTCACACCGTATCTATTCCATATTGTTTTGTATTGCGACTAACAAGTCTTCAAAATTATGTAATGTCTGCATATTTATAAAGGTGCTCAGTATTAGATGTTTACGTAAAATATTACTCTTTCTACTCTTCAAGTAGGACGGTCTATATTTGATTTACTGCGGGTAATTTTAATAAAGATGAATAACAATATACATTGTAATTAACCTTTTAAAAGACAAAAATGTTAAATATGTACGTTTGATGTACGTTTTTTGTATGTTAGCAATTCATGGAAAATTTTGAATTTATATAGTTGTCGATTTTTGTCCGCGTAAAATATCATTGCGTTATCGATCAGAAATCGATGGAAAAAATAAAACCGAGATTTTTGGAAGTAAGTAAATTTGAGCCTCAAAGCTCGGGTCACAAGTATAAGTCTCTCCTGAACATTAACCTGTGAACCTGTGAAAAAAGGATATGAAAAAGCATTGTTTAGTAAAACAAAAAGTGTGATATCGATATTAATTTACTTATAAAGTGTGAGATCGATATTGATGTTCTTACAAAGAGTGAGATCGATATTAATTTACTTAAAAAGTGTGAGATCGATATTAATTTACTTAAAAATTGTGAGACCGATATTAATTTACACAAAAAGTGTGAGATTGATATTAGTTTACTTAAAAAGAGTAAGCTCGATATTAATTTACTAAAAAATTGTGAGATCGATATAAATTTACTTAAAAAGAGTGAGATCGAGATTAATTTACTTAAAAAGAGTGAGACCGATATTAATTTACTTAAAAAGAGTGAGATCGATATTAATTTAATTAAAAAGTGTGAGATCGATATTAATTTACTTAAAACGTGGGGGAGCGATATTAATTTTCTTAAAAAGTGTGAGATCGATATTAATTTACTTAAAAATTGTAAGACCGATATTAATTTACGCAAAAAGTGTGAGATTGATATTAGTTTACTTAAAAAGAGTTATATCGATATTAATTTACTAAAAAATTGTGAGATCGATATTAATTTACTTAAAAAGAGTGAGATCGATATTAATTTACTTAAAAAGAGTGAGATCGATATTAATTTACTTAAAAAGTGTGAGATCGATATTAATTTACTTAAAAAGAGTGAGACCGATATTAATTTACTTAAAAAGAGTGAGATCGATATTAATTTACTTAAAAAGTGTGAGATTGATATTAATTTACTTAAAACGTGTGTGATCGATATTAATTTATGCAAAAAGTGTGAGATCGATATTAATTTACTTAAAAAGATTGAGATCGATATTAATTTACTTAAAAAGTGTGAGATCGATATTAATTTACTTAAAAAGATTGAAATCGATATTAATTTACTTAAAAAGTGTGAGATCCATATTAATTTACTTAAAAAGATTGAGATCGATATTAATTTACTTAAAAAGTGTGAGATCGATATTAATTTCCTTAAAAAGTGTGAGATCCATATTAATTTACTTACAAAGTGTGAGATCGATATTAATTTACTTAAAAAGTGTGAGATCAATATTAATTTACTTAAAAAGTGTGAGATAGATATTAATTTCCTTAAAAAGTTTGAGACCATATTAATTTACTTAAAACGTGTGAGATCGATATAAATTTACGTAAAAAGAGTGAGATCGATCTTAATTTACTTAAAAAGATTGAGATCGATATTAATTTACTTAAAAAGTGTGAGATCCATATTAATTTACTTCAAAATTGTGAGATCGATATTAATTTACTTAAAAGAGTGAGATCCATATTAATTTACTAAACAAGAGTGAGATCGATATTAAATTACTTAAAAAGTGCGAGATCGATATCAATTTACTTAAAAAGAGTGAGATCGATATTAATTTACTTAAAAGTGTGAGATCGATATTAATTTACTTAAAAAGAGTGAGATCGATATTAATTTACTTAAAAAGAGTGAGATCGATATTAATTTACTTAAAAAGTGTGAGATCGATATTAATTTACTTAAAAAGAGTGAGACCGATATTAATTTACTTAAAAAGAGTGAGATCGATATTAATTTACTTAAAAAGTGTGAGATTGATATTAATTTACTTAAAACGTGTGTGATCGATATTAATTTACGCAAAAAGTGTGAGATCGATATTAATTTACTTAAAAAGATTGAGATCGATATTAATTTACTTAAAAAGTGTGAGATCGATATTAATTTCCTTAAAAAGTGTGAGATCCATATTAATTTACTTACAAAGTGTGAGATCGATATTAATTTACTTAAAAAGTGTGAGATCAATATTAATTTACTTAAAAAGTGTGAGATAGATATTAATTTCCTTAAAAAGTTTGAGATCCATATTAATTTACTTAAAACGTGTGAGATCGATATAAATTTACGTAAAAAGAGTGAGATCGATCTTAATTTACTTAAAAAGATTGAGATCGATATTAATTTACTTAAAAAGTGTGAGATCCATATTAATTTACTTCAAAATTGTGAGATCGATATTAATTTACTTAAAAGAGTGAGATCCATATTAATTTACTAAACAAGAGTGAGATCGATATTAAATTACTTAAAAAGTGCGAGATCGATATCAATTTACTTAAAAAGAGTGAGATCGATATTAATTTACTTAAAAGTGTGAGATCGATATTAATTTACTTAAAAAGAGTGAGATCGATATTAATTTACTTAAAAAGAGTGAGATCGATATTAATTTCCTTAAAAAGTGTGAGATCGATATTAATTTATTTAAAAAGAGTGAGATCGATTTTAATGTACTTAACAAGTGTGAGATCGATATTCATTTACTTAAAAAGAGTGAGATCGATATTAATTTACTTAAAAAGTTTGAGATCGATATTAATTTACTTAAAAAAAGTGAGATCGATATTAATTTACTTAAAAAGTGTGAGATCGATATTAATTTCCTTAAAAAGTGTGAGATTGATATTAATATCCTTAAAAATAGTGAGATCGATATTAATTTACTTAAAAAGAGTGAGATCGATATTAATTTCCTTAAAAAGTGTGAGATCGATCTTAATTTACTTAAAAAGAGTGAGATCGCTATTAATGTATTTAACAAGTGTGTGATCGATCTTAATTTATAAACAAGTGTGTGATCGATCTTAATTTACTTGACAAGTGTGTGTGATCGATCTTAATTTACTTAACAAGTGTGTGATCGATCTTAATTTAATTGACAAGTGTGTGATCGATCTTAATTTACTTAACAAGTGTGCGATCGATATTAATTTACTTAACAAGTGTCAGATCGATATTAATTTCCTTAAAAAGTGTGAGATCGATATTAATTTATTTAAAAAGAGTGAGATCGATATTAATTAACTTAAAAAGAGTGAGATCGATATTAATTTCCTTAAAAAGTGTGTGATCGATATTAATTTACGCAAAAAGTGTGAGATCGATATTAATTTACTTAAAAAGAGTGCGATCGATATTAATGTACTTAACAAGTGTGAGATCGATATTCATTTACTTAAAAAGAGTGAGATCGATATTAATTTACTTAAAAAGTGTGAGATCGATATTAATTTACTTAAAAAAAGTGAGATCGATATTAATTTACTTAAAAAGTGTGAGATCGATATTAATTTCCTTAAAAAGTGTGAGATCGATATTAATATCCTTAAAAATAGTGAGATCGATATTAATTTACTTAAAAAGAGTGAGATTGATATTAATTTCCTTAAAAAGTGTGAGATCGATCTTAATTTACTTAAAAAGAGTGAGATCGATATTAATGTATTTAACAAGTGTGTGATCGATCTTAATTTATTAACAAGTGTGTGATCGATCTTAATTTACTTGACAAGTGTGTGTGATCGATCTTAATTTACTTAACAAGTGTGTGATCGATCTTAATTTAATTGACAAGTGTGTGATCGATATTAATTTACTTAACAAGTGTGTGATCGATCTTAATTTACTTAACAAGTGTGTGATCGATCTTAATTTACTTGACAAGTGTGTGATCGATCTTAATTTACTTAACAAGTTTGTGATCGATCTTAATTTACTTAACAAGTGTGTGATCGATATTAATTTACTTAACAAGTGTGTGATCGATATTAATTTACTTAAAAAGCAATGAAAATTAAAAAAAAATAACTGCTTACTAATAAACAAGTATTTCTATGCATATAATCCTTTTTTACTACATTTCTTTGACTACTGTATGTTTATATAGAAAACGCAACTGCAAGGACGTGTAAGTTGAGAAAGATTAAACTATCAAAAATGTTACAATAATGTAAGATGAATTGTCATATTTTTAAACTTAAAAAAAATAATGGTAAATGTTAAATACAAAATGATCAATGTTAGATAACACATTAAGTAGTATTTTGCCCTCCCGTCGTCACGTACGCTGAGGTGTTGAGCATAGTCTTAATAATATTTGAAACAAATATATGTAAGTAGCTATATTAGCGAAACCTATTTCACTATTTAAAGAAGTATGCATATATTCGCACATTTTCATTGTAAAAAATATTGTTATATAGTAATAACTAAGAATATTAATAAATTTTTAATTTACCTTATTTTTAATACGCCAAATTATATTTCCATAGTCTCTTCAAAATAGTTAATTGGACGTATAATTTTTGAATTAACATGCAATATATTCATAGGACAAACTGGACGTTTATTTAGAAGATATAGTTGATTGGTTGGTTGTTTTTGTTTTACGGCATATCAACCCTTTTGGGGTTATTTAATGCCGAATCCAAAGATTTTGAAGAAAGAATTTTTAATAGAATATATTTGTTATTTTCAAATCATTTTCTATTTAACCCATAGTCGGGACCCTAACATGTACTACCACTCCGGGTCAGAGTTGACTGGGAGCAATGGTAATTAAAGGGTGGCTCCACACTCCCCAAAGCCCACAAGCTGGGGCCTCACCACTGGATATAGTTTAAGGTCATATCCAGGACCCCCATTGAGGGACTTTTACCCTCTGCAGGGGGGGGGGCAGTCGGTGTATTCTAATACCCCACCGACAGGGCCGAAGATACAGTGGGCGAATATGTGAGAATATGTGTTAATAAATATATGTCAGCATTACCTTGATTAATATATTTATGAAAATGAAATTGCATGCGGGACATTTATAAAATACTAGACCACCCATGACCCGTTGGGTCAGTACGTTATATTAGCTATGGAATTCATGTATGAGCGTGACACTTGTGGCATAAAGAAAATAGTTTTTTTTTACATAACAGAGGCATTTCTATGAAAGTATATTAAAATGAAAAAAGAATATAGATAGATTTCTATGAGTCGTTCTGTTTATTATAATTGTTATTTTTTTTTAAATTACAGTTACTGAATTATAAGTGGTTGGTCATACTTATAGGTAAATATGCACTGAACAGGTATCATAATCCTTATTATAGTGAAATTCAAATTTTGATATATCATCTTTTAAATGAAATTGTTAGTTGAAAGTACAGAATAATAAAAAAAACACTCTCCACATGTTAATAATGGCTTTTTAAATAGAAAATGAAAATAAAATGTAACTTTTTTCATTTAATTTAAGCAAACATTCAGTACCCATTGTGTAAAGGAAAACACTATTTAATGTAATAGAAATGTGTGCATTTACCGATTCAGCTTTCCGTTTGGAAATGTAAGCAGACGACTTTAAAAAACATGGGAAGAAGAAAAAGAATTTTTTTTGTAATAACGCCCTCTAGTAAAAAGGTCTGCATTAGTTAAGGGGGATAACTCTATCCAGTTTTACATAGCCCCCTTTTTCTCTCTCTCACACATACACGTAACTATTTCTCGCGTACGTAACGAAAACAGAGGGAGTAGGAGTGTTGAAATCTATTAGAGGGAAAGTGAGAGGTGTTTTCTTTCCATAAATTGTATAGGGTAATATTTCATATTATTAATAGATTCATAGATAAATAGATTTTATAATATATATTATAATTATCTATGAATCTATGTATTATTTGTATATATAAATAACTATTTGATCAAATTAAATGAAATTGTTTGTATTAAAAGCGATATAAAAATTCCGGAATTGGAATAACGGATTGAAGACGTTGCTATTTACGCATGCGCAACCGGATGTTGAAAACCGGAAATCTGATTGCAAACATACAAGATCCATAGACTTTTAGTATTATATAGATACCACCTATATTTACAAAACTGAAGAGACTCTTACGGATATTTGTTCAATCGATGCGTTTTTTAGTTGTTTCAGTGTATGTTATATCTAAAATCGTTGATGTCAGTCAAACCTTATCTGATTGGAATATTGTTTCTCTTCTAAACAACATTATTATTGTCTTTGTATATGTACGGGAATGTAAACATAGGAAATGGTAGGCATGTTTTATTTCATGTTTATGCTAAAAGACATGTTTTATTTTACGTTTGTGTTAAAATAGATGTTTTATTTTTACGTTTATGTTAAAAGGTTTATCGATAATAATCGGTAGAAAAATATCAAATAAAAGAGAATATAAAAAACTAACTATAAATACTCTATAAACATAATCTACTCCCTTATTTTAAATGTTTATTACCTTTATATTACAATTAACTAAATTCAAGGCACAGAACAAATAAATATGTATCCTAATAATACAATAAACAAATATAATAAAAAATGTAATGATGACTCTGAAAAAATCTAGCATTAAATATATAATAAAACAACATATCGAACAAGATGTATACTTAACAAATAAAAACTATTTTTCTAGCATAAAATACATTGCTAAACAAAAAACATTGCAATACCATTTTAAATTAAAAAGAATATTATAACAATATTTACAATCGAGATACATTTTAAATGACGTTTTGCTCCCTTTTCTTTCACAGAAAATAACATTTTAATTTTTAATATATATTTTTTTAACAATTACGTTTTAACACTTCAGAATTCTTGAAGACAAACTACCAACAATTATTTGGGAGCGGAAGATGAATTTATCGTAAAACATTAACGTTACGTGATGACTCATTCCCGAACCATTATGTAATCATATACCGATTAAAGAAGATAAATCAAAATCTATTTTTTATTAATTAGGGTAATGCTTGTGCTTCTAGGAAGTAGCGGTAGAAAGTCCAATTAAATCAATGTCATATCTAAAATCGTTTCATGTCAGTCAAACTTTACCCGATTGGAATAATGTTTCTCTTCCAAACAACAATTTTGCATTATTCTGGTCTCTGCATATGTACCGGATTTTCAAAACAGGAAATAGAAGATTGTCTTTAATTTATGTGGATGTAAAGAGATGTATCGATAATAATACGGAAGAAATATATCAGATAAAATATTTCCATAGTATATCCGTAGTTGGACCCCATTGGGGTGATAACAAAGAACGGAGGAAATAGTGAAACACCAGAAAAAAAATTAGATATCGATAAAAGAAAATACAAGGCTACGTGTTTTAGACGGAGAGAAACGTACCGACTCTGTAGATAGACTATATTCCAGATGGGGTCACCAACTTTGGATGGAGTTTTATTGATTAAAATGTATGCGATCAATTTTCAGGTGAAGCCCGGTAAGCAGAAATAGTTTCAGTGAAAATAGTTTCATGATATATTAAAATGTGTGAAACTTAAGAAAATGTTAGAACAAAACAAAAAATGAGTTCAGAATCCTCATATAAACATACGATGTATTATATATGGATATAACTGTGAGATTACAGCATTAAGCAAAACCTAGCAAATTCTTAAGTATTTATAGAGTGATTGATACAACGAAAATTGTTTAGCTGTGAGCAGGGTCGTGTGTTATACTGGTCTGAGTATCATAATCAAAACTTCAATGATACGAATTGTATTTTATTGAAAGTTATTATCAGACGGCAGCAAAGGAATTCAAGTTGTCAGGGTGCCTCTGTCGTTGCAAGTGTGCGTGTGTCACTATGTATGATTACGTGAGTTGTAAATAAAGTCGTGAATAGAAAACGGAGGCATAATGGCAAATGGAAATGTGCCGGTTTTTCAATGAAAAACCTATTTCCAAAAATACTTTTTCCCTAAAATTTCGATTCAAATTCTCTGATAAAATGTCAAATCAAAAGTTGAAGTAATATTATAAGATAAGCAGAGTGTAACAAAGGAATACCTGCATTTTATTAATATTAACAAGCATTATAATATATCAATATATATGCTTCTATATATGCATATATATATATATATATATATATATATATATATATATATATATACATGCATATTCAGAGATTTTACAGATAAATAATAAAATATTTCGGTTACTATTACCCTGCTACTAAGAATAAACACATTTAAAGTGAATTATTTTGAATTCTAAAAAAGTGGACGATTTTCATATGCTATTTTTCTATTACTTTTAATTATGTTTTTGTTATATTAACTGGGAAAGTGTTTACATGGGTTTAAAATAGATAGTTTCTCGTTTACATTCTTGTTTTGAAAAAATAGTTTTTTAAATAGTTGTTCCTTGGATAGTAATTAAAGTAATTACATTGTCCTAGTCAAATATCAATACATGTATCTGCAGTCTTGAGCGAAACACTGGTGTAATTTTGTACGAAGATAAAAAGCAGGTGAAGTAGTCTATGTTTCCAAAAAAGATTAGGGGACAAGTGCCTTGCCTTTGTACATACATTTATTTATTTAAATGTTTGTATTAATTTATAAACGTTTTAGCTTGAATTTAAAAGTGCTCCCGAATTATCTTCGTCACTCAATTAAGCAATAATTTTTGTTATAAAAGAAGAAATATATTTTAAATGCCCGACTCTATCATCCTGATATCATACGGCCAAAATTGGTGTTATCAGAGTAAGGTCTTCTTTGCTAAGGAAATATTTTAAATCTTAAATAACACTGCATGTAAGCGCATACTTTTGCGCTCTCGCATGTGAGCGATTGAGTTATACAATCAAATAAATAAATCTCGTTTTATATATATATGTGTGTTACGCATTCTTGTTGCCTGCTGGTCGTCATTACATGGCCCCATTTTTTAGTTGTGCATGATAGGTCGTGATTTCTACCTGACTGTTGCTTCTTTTTTTTGTTTTTTTAGAGGAACAACACATGTGAAAAGAAAGATAAACACATATGTTTTTATGTTTCATGAGTTTTAGTCTATTTATTTTCACTCTTGCGGTAAGACAGGCTCAAACGTGGGTTTGGTCTAATTTTTTTTTTTACAACGAAATGGATTGGAACTTACTACAAACCGGTTTTAGATGTTCAATCCGTGTCGTAAGTTTAACGTTAAGAGAGAAAATGTAATAAGAAAGCAAGAGATTTAAAGACTAAGTACTTGTTTATGAAATTCGTTTATTCATCTCATTCTTGAGGTCGTGAATTCAGAGTCGAAGACGGCAATCACCGTTTTGCCATACATCGATTGCCTTTAGATTGTTTGTCCTGATTATGACCTTAAACTATATCCAGTGGTGAGGCCCCAGCTTGCGGGACTTGGGGAGTGTGGAGACACCCTTTATTTGCTATTGCTCCCAAGTCCACTTTGCCCCGGAGTATTGTACCTGTTAGGGTCCCAAGTATGGATTTTATAAAAACCGACTTGAAAACAACAAATATATTCTATTCAAAAACTGTTCTTCAAAATATTTGGATTATGCATTATATAACCTGAAAATTGTTGATATGCCAGAAATCAAAAACAACCAACCTTTAGATTGTACATCGCAATTCGTCTGTATGCAGTCCTCGAAGAAACTAATTAGATAACGCCTACTCTTCATCGAGAACTTGAGCCTCCCCCTGCATTTTTATTTTTATCGCGTTTGTGCTAGGAGGCAATCCTTTAAGTCATTTGCGATTCAATCACGTCACCTGCAGCTGGGTTTATTTCCGTTTGCAGCATCGTTTTTTTTTTGTTTATGCACTAATGTGAACTTTGCAAATTGTTATACAACTAAACATAATCGCGATTTACTGGAGTAGGGTACCAATATATAAGACAATTCCCTGTTTCATGCTAGCCTAGAGAAAGCTATGAAATAAGTGTCCGTGTTGATAACTGTCTGTGTAACGGTAATTGCATTAACTAATGAGCGCACTCGCTGAGACATCCACGTAATTCAATGAGCTGATTGATCAACTCTATGTTACAATCAACAAGGTGATGGCCTTTCTTACTTCTTTCTTGTTTTTCCTAAAGGTTCCATCTTATTATCTAATCTTTAGTAGCTAGTGTTCTGGAGCTTAACCTTTGGTTCTTAAGTACGTTGGAATTCAAGTACACCTCACTGAATATAGCGCATCTTAACTTCTTTTTTTTAAAAATGTGAAGCTCACATCTAAAATTCTAACAATAGTTCCTTTACTGACACAATAAAGTGTCTGCGTTACTTTATAAGATGGCAGATAAGATGATCTTTCTCGTATCCGTTTGACAAAGCGTATATTTGTATTATTTACTTTATATTCTCGTATATTTTTCACACAACGTGGGTAGTATTTTTATACGTTGTACTGCACTTGAAAATCCATACAGAATTTTGAACAGAACATTTCTTTTCATCCATAAGAGTAACTAGTTCGTATCTTGAAACTTTGGCCGAGTAGAGTTCTTAAATTTGTAATATATGTTAAATAAGTAATATCCGGTTAGTAACGTCGAAGTTATATCCTTCAGACTACTGAATTGAGCATTACCTAAAATGTCTGTGTGCAAAGTGTTAATAAAATTCCTGAGCTCTCAAGATGCAGCTGAAAGCATTAGACGTATTCCAATTCCTTATTCTGCAAGGCATAGTCAAATTGCAAAGCAGAAGTTATTCTTCCTTTTCGCTAGTGCGATTTCATTAAATTTAAACGTACATAGAATTATTTAAAGACACGTGTTTCAACATTTACAGCGTATCATAGCAGCTGAATATAATTAGATTCGAAAACGGATTTTTTCTTGGCAACTGGGCCAGGAACAGCCGCTAGCAGCTGATGAGATATATTGCGTACTATTTTGTCCGTTTTATGTTGGTATACCTTTAAATTTGTAAATTAAATGTAATCAAATATATTTTGCTGAAAATCATTACAGTAGTACAAATAGAGAAACAGTATTCTCTATCATCATATTATGAATATATATAATTTATAAAATATAAATGTGACACGTTTTCGTACATTCTAGGTGTAATCATAGAATACGTAATATATTTATGCCAACTAGTTAACACATTTTATAAGACAATTTATTTTCGTTTTTACCTCATATTTAGCAAACATGTTTTTATTAATCGTTTTTACATGCTTAAAAATCTGTTAATTATTTAAAATGCATCTATGTGGCTAGTAGGTTTCACGTTAAGCGATGTTTGACGGGCAAACCACCAGCAAATTATAATCATAGAAAAGGAAGCAAGCAAAACCAATTTCTGTAACTGTTGTCGACTAAAAAAACACAAACTAAACACAACGCCATATTAGTTGTAAATTTTGTCAGCAAACGACGTTTGCTGGTTGTAAATCTTAGTAATTGTAGGAACTCAGTTTCGACTTTACACAACGTCATCCCCCAGCCATGCTACTTTACCGCGTGTCAATGAAACCAGACAACGTACAAACGGTATTCTTTTCTCCCCTCTAAGTTGGAAATTAGGCAATACATCAACAAGACTGTTAGTTATTTGAACCGTACTGCTCCTGAAAGCATATATCAATCCTGCCGGTAAATATATAGAACAGAAATAGGTTATCCTTTGTTTTCCTTTATTTAATTTTAAGACCAACTTTTTTTGTAAGCAGTATTTCTGTAGTCGTTTGAAAATAACTCCAAATGAAAGCATCAGAAATTCGTATTAAACAGCACACATTGTGTCGACGTGTTACTGATTCATACTACTAATATTATCAAATAATTTCTTAATTCCTTAGATAATTTTTTAATTCCTTAGATACCAGATTTTCAGCGGAAAGAACTGAAACTCCAATTGGTCAAAAATATGTTCAATTCTTATCGTAAAAAAAACAGATATCGCCATGTATTAAATAATATATAAGCTATATAAAATATCTGAATTGGATGACAAGTAAGCTACACATATTATTGTGTCTCGCTGAGAAATATAAAAAGCCTCATCCGCTAAATAAATGTCCCGCACAGTTGCTGACTATACTTCTCGTCGCCTTACAATATTGTAAATAGATATTATCGTATATATATATATATATATATATATAAATATATATACACCGTATTTTATTATATAACATTAGGGCTGTCTTAGAGTCAACGGCAATAATGTGTGAAGATGCATTTCACGAAACAGAAATGCATGGAATGCAAAAATAACACACTAGCCGCGTCATAAAATACGTATGAAACGAAATTTAATTCATACACGTTTTGCTTTAATTATTATTAGATCTAGTTCTATACTGATTGTTATATTGTAGTCAATATAATAAAAAAAACACCCGAAAAACTAAATATAGTTAAAAACGAAAAGAAAACCTTAAGCATGTGTGTGCATGCATTACGCTTTGTTCTAAACAGTTCACATCTTCGGAGAAAAAGAAACTGTAACTGAGTTCGAAACCAAAACTTAAAAGCAGTGATTTAAGTACAATAACAATTACACCCGCTTGAGACAATCTTTAAAACGTATTTTAAAACTAAATTTTTCTAAACATATGGAACCTGTCATGTGACCAATCAACACAGGTGCATTTGTGAAGAAGTTGACAAACAGAGAAAATCGGATAACTCCAACGATTCAATTTTTCAATCTTGACGGCTTGATGAAAACCGATCAATTTTGTTCACATATCCGGATACTCTATAAACAAAATGTTAAGTCTGTAAATCAAAATTTATTTTAATACATAGCTTGTGAATTGACCTCACACACAACACACACTTTATATATATATATATATATATATATATATATATATATATATATATATATATATATATATATATATATATATATATACTAGCAGACCATCCGGTATTGACTGGGCGTAAAATACGCTTGACAATGATATTTTGATTAATGCTTATTTCGTCTTTATTATCATATTATATTGGACCCAATACATAGAAACAATGGCTTCATCGCCCCCCCAAATAACAGGATTTTGGTAGGCAAGACACACACACACACACACACACACACACACACACATATATATATATATATATATATATATATATATATATATATATATATATATAAATTACAACGAGCATTTCCTGTATTTTAATTAAACTAGTAATTTCACTATTACATTAAAATACACTTAGCTCTGTAGACTATTATTCTAATCTTTTTTAAATTATATATATATATATATATAAAATGGGTTAATAAATTCCAACGAAAGAAAGATGTATATTAAAATAAGGGAGTAGTCACCAACAATGTGTATTTTTTAACATTATTTTATTATTCCGTGTCTTGGTTTTTCATTGAGAATTATGTTTGGATCATTGTAATAATGTTTTTAAGTTATTGAAATCGTTTACGTACGTTTCAGACGGTCTGATGCGTCCTCGTCAGAAATTATTTTCAAATGTGTAAAAATGGCGATTTTCGTTAGTTTGAAGTTTTTCCAAGGGGTGGAGGCTTGTAAGTGTTTATTATACATCGGTATGCTTTTTTTTTTGTCAAGGGAGATTTTGACCACACAAACAACCAAAAAATCCCCCTACTTATCAACCCCCACTGTAACAACCTAATGGAACTAAACCATCCCTATAGATACCACCCAATACAAAACAATCTTTACAACACCCATCCCCAATACCCCACAGTACAAAACCGACCCCAAAAATACCCCCACACAAACACAACCAATAGAATACCCCAGGTACCATCATAACCGATACACCCCCACAAAACGACACAACCAACCTCCCAACCGAATCAACGAAACTAACGACCCTCACAATCATTTTTTAGGAATCCCTCACAAAATGACAACACCAGACTAGACAAAAAAAAACCCAAAGTCATAAACCTATCTACAGAGACGCTTACAAATGACGAAATTCATACTACTAATATTATCAAATAATTTCTCATTTTTTTTTAATTCCTTAGATACCAGATTTTCAGCGGAAAGAACTGAAACTCCAATTGGTCAAAAATATGTTCAATTCTTATCGTAAAAAAAAAACAGATATCGCCATGTATTAAATGATATATTAGCTATATAAAATATCTGAATTGGACGACAAGTAAGCTACACATATTATTGTGTCTCGCTGAGAAATATAAAAAGCCTCATCCGCTAAATAAATGTCCCGCACAGTTGCTGACTATACTTCTCGTCGCCTTACAATATTGTAAATAGATATTATCGTATATATATATATATATATATATATATATATATATAAATATATATACACTGTATTTTATTATATAACATTAGGGTTGTCTTAGAGTCAACGGCAATAATGTGTGAAGATGCATTTCACGAAACAGAAATGCATTGAATGCAAAAATAACACACTAGCCGCGTCATAAAATACGTATGAAACGAAATTTAATTCATACACGTTTTGCTTTAATTATTATTAGATCTAGTTCTATACTGATTGTTATATTGTAGTCAATATAATAAAAAAACACCCGAAAAACTAAATATAGTTAAAAACGAAAAGAAAACCTTAAGCATGTGTGTGCATGCATTACGTTTTGTTCTAAACAGTTCACATCTTCGGAGAAAAAGAAACTGTAACTGAGTTCGAAACCAAAACCTAAAAGCAGTGATTTAAGTACAATAACAATTACACCCGCTTGAGACAATCTTTAAAACGTATTTTAAAACTAAATTTTTCTAAACATATGGAACCTGTCATGTGACCAATCAACGCAGGTGCATTTGTGAAGAAGTTGACAAACAGAGAAAATCGGATAACTCCAACGATTCAATTTTTCAATTCTGACGGCTTGATGAAAACCGATCAATTTTGTTCACATATCCGGATACTCTATAAACAAAATGTTAAGTCTGTAAATCCAAATTTATTTGAATACATAGCTTGTGAATTTACCTCACACACAACACACACTTTATATATATATATATATATATATATATATATATATATATATATATATATATATACTAGCAGATCATCCGGCATTGACTGGGCGTAAAATACGCTTAACAATGATATTTTGATTAATGCTTATTTCGTCTTTATTATCATATTATATTGGACCCAATTAATAGAGACATTGGGCCCAATACATAGAAACAATGGCTCCATCGCCCCCCCCAAATAACAGGATTTTGGTAGGCAAGACACACACACACACACACACACACACACACACGCACACACATATATATATATATATATATATATATATAAAATGGGTTAATAAATTCCAACGAAAGAAAGATGTATATTAAAGTAAGGGAGTAGTCACCAACAATGTGTATTTTTTAACATCATTTTATTATTCCGTGTCTTGGTTTTTCATTCAGAATTATGTTTGGATCATTGTAATAATGTTTTTAAGTTATTAAAATCGTTTACGTACGTTTCAGACGGTCTGATGCGTCCTCGTCAGAAATTATTTTCAAATGTGTAAAAATTGCGATTTTCGTTAGTTTGAAGTTTTTCTAAGGGGTGGAGGCTTGTAACTGTTTATTATACATTGGTATGCTTTTTTTTTGTCAAGGGAGATTTTGACCACACAAACAACCAAAAAATCCCCCTACTTATCAACCCCCACTGTAACAACCTAATGGAACTAAACCATCCCTATAGATACCACCCAATACAAAACAATCTTTACAACACCCATCCCCAATACCCCACAGTACAAAACCGACCCCAAAAATACCCCCCACACAAACACAACCAATAGAATACCCCAGGTACCATCATAACCGATACACCCCCACAAAACGACACAACCAACCTCCCAACCGAATCAACGAAACTAACGACCCTCACAATCATTTTTTAGGAATCCCTCACAAAATGACAACACCAGACTAGACAAAAAAAACCCAAAGTCATCAACCTATCTACAGAGACGCTTACAAATGACGAAATTGAAGTA
The DNA here is from genome assembly GCF_053919585.1 of Euprymna scolopes. Lineage (NCBI taxonomy): Eukaryota > Metazoa > Mollusca > Cephalopoda > Sepiida > Sepiolidae > Euprymna > Euprymna scolopes. The sequence goes on from NC_136485.1 coordinate 26,870,011, forward strand.
CTAAAACTAGGCCTCAAATTCTGCCCAACTCCCAGCAGTAACATAGCAGAGTTAAAGAAAGACCTCAAAGAATTTGAACGCAAATTTAGACTCATAGATATACTTAACGACAGTGATAACACAACAGACGACTCTCTAGTGAAGAACAAATCAACATACTTCCCCAACAAACATAACAACACAAAAGAACTAAATACCTTCTTTGAAACACTCTGGAGCCTCAACCCTCAACAAAAAGAATACCCCACCAGTAATCTAACACGAAAACAAAATCAAGCACTTAAAAAAATCCAACACAATAACAACTTAGTTATAAAGGAAGCAGACAAAGGTAGTGCAGTAGTTATAATGAATAAGAACTTCTATAAAACAAAAATTTCAGAATCACTAGGGAACGAAAATTATTACAAACCAATTAGCTCCAACATAGACGACACAACCATATCTAAAATAACAAAACTCTGCACAACATACAATAGTACATTAACTAAAAAAGAAAAAGACTTCGTTACAAACTTCACAACAAAAACAAACATCTTCTATGGGCTACCCAAAATACACAAATCTAACCAAGTAAGACATGCCATCAACATACAAAAGTCAGAATACATAAGCACCGCAAACCCCAACGACCTCACATTCAGACCCATAGTAGCAGGACCATCATGCCCAACAAGCAGACTTAGCAACCTAATAGATATACTATTAAAGCCCTTCACCAATCTAGTCAGAAGTTTTGTAAGAGATAACACACACTTCCTTAGCTCCCTACCACAAACAGTAGACGATGGGACTATACTAGCCACATTCGACGTTAGACGCCTATATAGCATTATATCACACAATCTAGGAAAAGAAGCTATCGCATATTGGATTGACAAACATTCACAGACTTTACACCCCAGATCCAATAAACAATTCGTGATTGATAGCATCGACATAATCCTCAATAACAACTCCTTCCAGTTCAATAAAGACAACTACATCCAAATACTAGGCGCAGCGATGGGTACCAAAATGGCACCGACATATGCCACCCTTACACTCGCTTTCCTAGAAGAGACCCTTTATGAAAGGATAGAGCAAAAGTACGGACACAATATAAAAACACTCTTCATAAAATCTTGGAAAAGATACCTAGACGACTGCTTTATCCTGTGGAGAACCTCATGGGGGGATATCAAAGAACTCCACACTTTACTACAAAATCTACACCCGAAAATAAACTTCACACTAGAACAAAGCCCCACAGAACTACCTTTCCTAGACATCCTAGTAACAATAAAAAACAACAACATAATCACAGACATCTACCACAAACCCACAGACACTCAGCAATACCTCCACTTCAAAAGCCACCATCTTAAAAACTGTCTAAAATCAATACCCTACTCCCTAGCACGTAGAGTCTGCACAATAGTAACAGACAGACACCTCCGTTCAACTAGACTGAACGAACTACAAATAACACTGCGGAAAAGAGGATACCCACTACCACTAATACAGAAAGGTATTGAATTGGCTGAAAACATTCCAATAGACCAACCAAGAACCCCAAAAGAACACAACAAAGAACAAATTCTAGCATACGTCTCTACACACAACAAAAACAAGCCAGAACTATTCACACAGATAACAAAAAACCTCATCCTCCTCAATCAGAACGACAAACTAAACAACATACTTAAAACAACAAAAATAATAAAAAGCAAACGCCAACCCAAAAACTTAAAACACATCCTAACTTCCTCAAAACTCGTCCCACATACTACAAAAGGAGTTACAAAATGCAACAAACCGCGATGTGGAGTATGTGACATAATAATAGAAGGTAACACATACACATTCAAAAACCCAGCACAAACATTCAAAATAAAAAAGGATCTAAATTGCACCTCCAGAAATGTAGTATATGCACTAAGATGCACAACATGCAATAAATCCTACATAGGCGCAACCAAAGATTTCAGCAATAGAGTAGCCTTACATAAGAGAAACATCAAAATTGCAGATAACAGACACCTCTATGTTTCAAAACATGTACACACATGCAGTGGAAACAGCTTCAAAATAATGCCAATCTTCCAAACAGATAATTATTTTTATTTACTTACACAAGAAAAAAACTTCATCACCAAATTCACTCCTGAACTGAACAGAACCTAATACCATCACACAAAAACATGAAATGCAAGGTACACTCGCATGCACACCCATACACATACACATACACACACCCACACTTAAATCAGAATCGACACATTAAAACACACACACGTGCGCGCATACAACCACAAACAGACATAACACCCCTATCTTTAATACAACACACTGAACAATACCAACCCTACTTAACCTTGAAACCAACAACATTAGGAAACACCTAGAACCGTATTATAATATCTGTTCCAACACCTCGCTCCCTCCTCAGTCAGGGGAGGAGAACCCCCTCATGACTGAAACGACTATCTTCCCTTCTATCATCCCCCCCATACCTACACCCCCAATGCCCCCCCTCTGGGGAACAAAATCTTCCCTACACTAGGAACCGATCCTGGGTCTAGCCATACCCACATGGGGAGACAAATAAATAGAAACATTTAAAAATCCCCTATTTTAAATACACCCCTCTTTCTAAACAAACATAATATAAGACTAAAAGGAAAAAATCATAATATTAAAATCCAAGAATCCAAAAAATAAATATCAAAATAGAATGAAAGCACCCCCACCCTTACTTCAGAAGAGTCAGTCCCCCTCCCTACGCATACACATTAGTAACGACCTCGGACCACAGCCGCCTTCCTAGGAAAGCAAATGACCCCAAAATATACACATTCCCAAACCAATAAAAGCAAACACACACACGCACACACACACACACACCCTACCCCACCCTAAAGGAAAAGAAAAAAACACATTAGCAGAAAGAAATTGCGACTGACCGACTACAGCCAGGTCAAAATCTCCCTTGATAAAAAAAAAAGCATACCAATGTATAATAAACACTTACAAGCCTCCACCCCTTGGAAAAACTTCAAACTAACGAAAATCGCCATTTTTACACATTTGAAAATAATTTCTGACGAGGACGCATCAGACCGTCTGACGCATCAGACCGTCTGAAACGTACGTAAACGATTTCAATAACTTAAAAACATTATTACAATGATCCAAACATAATTCTCAATGAAAAACCAAGACACGGAATAATAAAATAATGTTAAAAAATACACATTGTTGGTGACTACTCCCTTATTTAAATATATATATATATATATATATATATATATATATATATATATATATACAGTAGAGTTCAAATCTAATGGACAGCATTTTAAAAACTAATATTTGTTAGAAATACCAACTGTGAAAACTGAAATTTTGACAACTGATACGCGTTATAATCCATAATATCATACTAAAATTTGTAATCATTTGCAAAGCATAATAAAAGAATTATAACATTTATTTATTTTCAAAATAGGAACGTAAGTCAAAAAGATTTACGTCTGCAGTCTCTACCACATTTCTCTATGGTAGTTAAGGAAGCCTATTTTATAGAAATGTATTAACGTACATATTCACACTTTTTTTAATATATACATATGCACATAAAGTTATGAACGGACTGCTATTATTAAATATATCCTATTTTAATTAAATATCACATATCAGGTCTTGATAGATATAATAATATTAAAATAGTAAAATTGGGTGATAATTAGGGCTGTGGCAACAGCATATTTTTTATTGTTTGGACTCTTGAGTATATATCCATTAATATCTCATATGTTTTTGTATAGATTGATTTGGTTCTCGATTGATTGACTTTGATTTACTGTGTCGGATATATACTTGATAGTCAAAAATCAAAACGTTCACAGGAAACATGAGTTGGGACAATTACATTGAAGGTATTGTCAGGGCCGCTGCAAGAAAGGTAGTCTCTCACTACCGTGCTAGAAAACTACTTACACCCGAAAGTACCCTGTACCTCTATAAGGCCACCATTCGCCCATGTATGGACTATCGCTGTCACATCTGGGCTGGTGCATCTGCTACTAGTCTCTGGCTCCTTGACAAGATTCAAAAGAGAGTCGCAAACCTGATAGGCCCTGGACTGGCATCTAAGCTTCAGCCTCTGTCCCATCGACGAACTGTTACATCCATCTGCCTTTTCTACAAGTATTTTAGTGGTGAATGCTCTGACGAACTGCAGACACTTGTGCCCCCACGACGTGAGCACCCTCGACAAACCCGACAGGCTGCTAAATCCCACCCCCACACTGTAGAGATCCCTAGATGTAAAAGATCTTTTTACGCCAATAGTTTATTCCCCAGAACCGCTAGACTCTGGAATTCCATTCCAGGTCCCTGCTTCCCCAACAGTACTGACGTGCAGAAGTTCAAGTGTAACGTGAACCGACATCTTGCTGCCCAAATTCCTACATAGTACCCCAGTAGTTGTTGCCCCTGATAGTTGCCCCCTACACCAAAGTGGCAATTTGCCTTGTTTGGGGTGAAAATGTAATTAAAAAAAAAAAGGAATGAAAAGAATATTTTGTTTTCACAACCATAGTGATAATATATGCTTTTATTACACGTGACATCAAAATATAGTGCCTAATCCTTTTGTTCCGTCCATATATATATATAGTATAGTTAATTTTAAACCTTAAATTATTATCTCTAAATTACATATGTTGAGGATATTAGGCTATATGAAACAATCGTCAATGATAGATGTGGGTTAGAAATGGAGACCGGAGATCTGTTAAATAGAAAAAAAAATGTCATCAATTAATATTTGCTGGCGGCCGTTCATTATTTACGAGAAAAATACAGTTTACGACGGCACAGTTAGGAGATGAATTCATTGATTTAAGATTGGCGACAGGAAAGTGGTTGACAAAGCGAACTGGCAAAAAACGTCATTGTGAATGGTGGTTAACTACGTACAGAAATAAATTCTGGTGCACGATTATTTTTATATTTCTACTTCTGTCTTTGTGTTTCTTCAATATTTTTAGTTACAAAAGTCAAAATATTACTATTGTAGCCACTCTCGATAAAACCACTATTAAAAATAAATACATAAATAAATAAAAAAATAAATATTTAAATTAACACAAATCAATGAGTATATACAATTGATTTTTAAAAAACGACGATAATATATATTTAGATTACTTCACACATATATAATTATTCATCTATCGATCTATCTATCTCTGTCTGTCTGTCTGTCTGTCTCTCTCTCTCTCTCTCTCTCTCTATATATATATATATATATATATATATATATATATATATATATAATGCTTCTTATCTTTATGTGAGCATATTGGGAAGTGATACACTATATACCATTAACGTATTAAGTGATGCTCTTTGTGTAAACAAATCGAGCTTAGGTATTCAGACGATGTCAAAACACCGTTAATGAACTACCCGCAGAGCAGCTGCCAATTTAGCGTAATGGTTCGAAGCCTTAAATTTCGCACAGGCGGTCAGATTTCGATTCTTACTTGAGGTAGTTTCCTCTCTAGCCGCACAAGAGCTGTGATAAAGCGAACAGTACTGTAATAAAACACATCCTTTTTTAATAAAGTTTTAAAGGTAACGCTATCATAATCATCAATTATATAAAGATTTCATAATTCATGTTTTATTTTGCATGAATTAGTGTTTTATTAACGGGAAACGCTTCGTACATTTAAACTAAATAACTTGCTATATTTATAGACTTTGAATGCGTAAGTCATGTACGTTAAGATATTAAAGTCGAATATATTTTTAAGTAAAGAGTTAAGAAGATGAAGGATCTCAATATATATAGATTCAATGCATAACAAAAATAAGAATAACAATTCCAATAATTGAATTCGTTATGAGTAAATCTGTATAATTTTTGGTTAATTAAAAATTTTGGACTATTATCCTCATCTTCTACTTGCTGTTTGTACGACGTTTCGACAAATTTTCCTCTGGCCTTCGTCAGGTTAACAACAATGGGATAGAAATGTCTAATCTCCCAACTGAATCCACAGAAATTATAGTTTTCAGTAGACGTTGTTATCTCACCAGGGTTTGGTCAACTAATCGTCTAACCGCTATGACCAGACAATCTATCTATGATTCCAAGTGAGCATTGTCTGGGAGTAGCGGATTCAATCCCATCCAAAGCCGGTTAAAGGATTAGTTGACCAAACCGGAGTGAGGTAACAATAATTAAATAAAGCAATAATTGCTGTGGATATAGTTGAAGGATTGGACATTCGTATCCCGTTGCGGTTAACCTGATGAATGCCAGAGGAATAATTGGCCGACACGTAAAAATTTATAGTAAGGTAATTTTACAAAGAAAAATCCGGTATTCATATAAAATAAGCAAAAAAATTATAATAAACCTTATAACAATATAATAAATTTATAATAAATAATAACGATAAAAATTAATATACTTTCTAAAACTTAATATGATTGTCAGCCTATTCTTATTTCTTTTGCAAATTCAATTTTAATCAAAACGCAAATCAATGACTTTGTTGATCATTTTTTTTATAGGGTTGCATAAAGTGAACCTTTAAGACGTAAGTAAACTTAAAGTGATACGTGCATACTATAAGGTCGGTCTAGTTTTAGCAACTTTTTCGATTTGGTAATAGCTCAAACCGTAAGGATTAAGGGTGGAACGCTAAATACTTTGGTTTCGATTTTAGCTTGTAGCAGTATGGTGATATTTTGTACTGTTTACATCGCTATAATATATATAATCAAGAATTAGCTCTATGAAATTAATAGGAAATCAGTACGTATTAAAGTGTCATATAAACACAATGCATAACCAGCGGAAGTTTCATAGCATAAACGCCTATCTTAAAACTAAAGATAGTAAGTATATAATATATATATATATATATATATACTAATCTCATTAAGCAAACTGTTAAGTCAAATTTGATATAAAGAATTAGCATTAGCGGAAGTTGTTAAAAATAACATTAACAGTAGAGTTGGGTCGTCTTCAAGTCCAATGTAAACAAGTTTTTCATTTGTCGTTCCCCTTAATAAATCCAATTTACCATCAAATTTCCACTAACAATTACAACGACATTGTCCCTTTGACCACTGTATACTTATTAACCCTTATCCTCGAGTGACCTTCTGCCTGGATAAGTTGTGACACCTTTGTAAAAACACAGAAAAACACAATCTATACAACGGCATGAACATGTGATAAGATACTTTCACATGAGCATATGTACGCCCTCATGTACACCATCTATAAAAAATGTATTAGCTAACTACCAAAATCAGAATAACGTTAAAATATAAAAAGAAACAGTAACACAGTTTCCTTTTAATAGCCTGAAGAATACGTACAAGGATGAAACACGAACAATTAGTGTACTTACATGGGCATATATATTTTCATAACTTACTACGTGTCTTTACTTGCGTAGTAAGCACAGTTGGTTGAAGTAAATGCTGAAAACTGATAACACCCATGCACACACACACGCGCGCGCAACACACAGACAATTATATATATATATATATATATATATATATATATATATAGATAGATAAATATATATATATATATATATATATTAATATATATGTATATATATCATACACGTAAGGGTCATTGATTATTTATTCAATAATTCTTCAGTAAAAACAGTTTTTATGGAAAATGATACGGACTTTTATATTTACATTTTGTTCTATTTATAGAACTTATGGCGCCACTAGTGAATATGATATTAGTTTTTATTTGCATTCTCACCATAATCAATAACCGCTCTTATATTAACAACAAAAATACAAGCGTAACCCTAAATAACTTTATATGGACGTATATATATATATATATATATATATATATATATATATATATATATATATATATATATATATATTAACATAACCAAGTTTAGATGGATAAATACATTACAAGTTTGAGAGATAAGTGTGTGCACGGGAAATGCGTTACGTAATCGTCTTAAGTGTATTTTCTGCATAAATATATACAGACATACACACGCACACACACACATATATATGTACGTATATATATATATATATATATATATATATATATATATATATATATATAATTTGCGTAGTTATAGACACTGATACGTAAATATATGTACGAATCATATGTACACACACAGACATATATATATATGTATATATATATATATATATATATATATATATATATATATGTATATAGTCATCAACATACAGTACCGTGTCGTTTTATCACAACTCATCAGTTCGGCTAGATTGAACCTACAAGCATCATTTTTAGTTCGTCTAACTACTAGACTAAGAATCGGTGCTCGTAAATTATTCACCAACTGTCTACTAAATAAATATTTGACAATCGCTTTACACCGCTCAACCTACGATTATTTTAAATAGACATATATACATATATATATATATATATATATATATATATATATATATATACGTGTGTAGCTATCTATATGTATATATATATATATATAAATATATATATATATATATATATATATACACACTAGCTAACAACTCTACACATATACGCATGCATCAAGATATACCGGCGTGCGTGCGTGAGGTCGTACATGCAGTCATCCCTGTGTGTGTGTGTATATATATATATATATATATATATATATATATATATATATATATAAATAGGCGTGTGTGTTTTTTATGCAATGGATTACAAGAATGTATATTTATATTGTGATATAATTATATATGCGTGGTTTCCGTTACTGTGGAATGTGGTTTTAACACAGCACGCTAATGCGATGGGGAGCTCAGAGAGAAAGTGGTAAACTGATGCATAAGGGTGAAATATGATCGAAGAATAGTTCACTGATGTGGTAGTTCGAAGATCAACATGAAAAGACGCAGTATTAACGCACATCCTCGTGCCCGGACCAAGTTCACTTACTCCTAAGAAAATTCGATACCTTTATCGATATCCCAGAATACTATGCAGGATGGACTTCCGCCAAATGTCTGCGATTTGTTTGCATTTTATCCGCCTTTTCCTTATCTTAGGTATTGAATTTTCATTCACTCTACTTTCACTTCGATCAAACATTTTTTTTTTATATTTTAATGTCTCCGAATGAGTTTTTTTTTATTGTTTCTCTCTTTTTGCTTTCGCCGATAGCAGTGATTACCTTTATTCTATATTTTTCTCTCTTTTGTTATGTTCCTATATCTGGTTTTGTTTACAAATGTATAATCATCTAGATATATATATATATATATATATATATATATATATGGGGGGGTGCGCGCGTGTGTATACATAAATACGTGTGTATGTATGTATATATATATATATATATATATATATATATATATATATATATATATATTAGTGATGAGACAATTTTAATATTATTTCCGATACCGATACAATATCCGACCCCCTACTAAATACCCGCTTCCGATACAATTACTGATTCAGATAAGGATTCTTTACGAATCTCATAATATTTGACAAAAACAGTGTTTTATTGTCGCAATTACTATTTAAAAAAAACATCATAAATGTACGTATACTTTCTCAAACGTAAACACACACTTGTGAGCTGCTGATCTAGAGATTTTAGTTTTACTTGAAGTTTAAATTCGTAATTATTTAATATTTTATTATTACTACAAACAGTGGAAGATATTTCTTAAACCAAAATTTAATAAATTGATAATTTAAGGAATCGGTTTCGCCATCAGAAGAAAAGGCTTAAATTTTTCCGATTTTGATATCGATTCCGATACCCCCCAAAACTCCGATATTTTCTTGTTCATTATTCATGAATGTTATATTAAATAAAGTAAATTCAATAAATAACTCATTTTAGACGGATATGTATACTTCGACATAAAATGTTTGAGTTTTTAATTATTCTTGGAACATATAATGAACAGAAAATGTTGATGAAGTACAATGTATATCTTAAAAAGATGATGCCTAGCACATATCCAAATTTAGTAAATGTTTATGCGTTTATATCATTACTACTAATTCCTAAGGAATTATCCAACTACATAACCAGGTTAATGATCATTAGTTCTACATCTACTATTTCTATCTTATTCCATTCAATATATATGTGTGAAGTCTAGGAGGCTTGCTCCTGCTGAGTAAACTGCATATGTGGCAAGGTAAAAAAGCCGTTTACAATGTTTAAATCAATTGTTCACCGTTGCTGACAAGTATTCTTGTACAGTATTTCGGGAATATGTCGCTTTCAGAGATATCGCGATAATTTTTTCGCAAATCTTGTCTCCATAAAGCTTTATTGATCAGTATCAGGACCATTAGAATACACACATTTGGGGCAAGGTAGAACAGGTGTATTTATGCCAGTAAAGTAAAAATTAGTTAAATGCGTGTTTGGTACCGATTATGTCTTTAAATCATTTATCAAACATGTCCGTATGCTTGAAAAAACCGTAGTTGATAAGTAATCGGTCTGGAACGTATGGCAGATGAGACAGAGTTTCTTAGTCACATTCGTTCAACTTCTATAGGGTCGGTTTAGCCGGGTACAATCGGGCATTGTCGTGGAAGAGAATTGGATCTTTTACTGTTGACAAATACTGGGTGTTGTTCTAGACGTTTCTGATTCAATTAATAAATGAATGTAAAACCACAGCTAACATCAAGTAGACTTTACTTAAAATTATTCCATTAAACATCATGACGAAGAATATGAGGAAATATATATATATATATTAATATATATATATATATGTATGTATACAGATTGAAAAATAATGTATATCTCCGAAATATATCTATCTCTTTAAAAATAAACATTCGTTTATTTTATAAAGGTTAAAAAAATCGCGGTGTTATTTTGCTTTAAAGTGTTAAATGTAACACAGTTCTTATTTGATTTTCAAATTTCACTCAACGCCTTCAATGGATAAACCTACCCATACTTTCAAATCGCGCGCGACCATACGTAATTATCCGACTACAGTAAACACACAGCTAACATCAAGTGGACTTAACTTAATATGCTTCCATTAAACATAATGACGAAGAATAAGAGGGGGTATATATATATATATATATATATATATATATATATATATATATATATATATATATATATATATATACAGTTGAAAAGGAGTGTATATTTCCGAAATATATCGCTCTTTTTAAAAATACATAGTCGTTTATTTTATAAAGGTAAAAAAAAATCGCGTTGTTATTTGACTTTGAAGTGTTTAATGTAACACGTCTCTTATTTGATTTTCAAATTTCACTCAACGTCTTTAATGGATATGCCTTCCCAGACTTATATATATATGTATGTATATATATATATATATATATATATATATATATATATATATTTATATTTATATATATATATATATATATATATATATATATATACATTTCAAATGTTTGAGAGAATATATAATTATTTCTATCAAACCGAAGGTTTCGAGTTTCGCTCCCAGTTGGGTTCAACGGTTAGACACGCCCAAACTCAGGATTAAATACCAGAGCCTTTTGCATGCGAGGCAAGATGTCTACCAAACTAGCAAAGGCGCCGCACACACGAATTCAGTCAGTAGAATTAACCTACTTTAGTCTCAAACAAGGGATGTGATCATCGTAATCAGCCTTAACGCAAACCGATGGCTCACTGGTGGGAGTTTTATACTCGCTAATGATGTCATCAAAAGAAACCTACTCTAACGAGCAAATAAGTATTCAGAATGTGAGAGAGAATATAAAATTATTTCAACATCAGGCAACACAACAGCTCACAAGTGCCATGAAAGCGAACAAACCGGACGTCCAAGACTCGAGTTTGGCCCTAATTTGGTCTACTCAGTTAGACACATGCGAACTCAGGATTCGAAACCCGAGCCTCTTGGAATCCTTTGAGATTAATAAATTGTATATATCTTTATATATTCGAAATTGGTTTTACGACCGTAAGCTAACCGAAATAAAAAACAGCACTATATTCATATACGTCTTGGACCTAAGTAGATAAAAATATCCAAACTTAATAGTTGCTTTGGAATCGTACCTCACAATCAATTTAAGCGTGTAAAAAATGGCATATATAGAATTAAAGCATATAATAGAATAAGTCATTGGTGTTTATTGCTGTGTAACAAGGCTTGGAATATTTCAAATAAAACCAGAGACATATTGACCTCGTTATTCCTGCATTTTATTTGTGGGCTAATGCTATTCTGTTTAGTTTTTCGCGTTGAAAAATACCGGAATCCCGTAATCCAGGAAACGGATGTAAAATGTATTTGCTGAAGAAAAACGGACAGTGATGTTAAGAAAATATGTGCCAAATGTATTAATATTTCCGATTTCCATTAGGAGTAGAATAAGACAAAATTATGAGACAGTTAAATTAAGAAACCTTATATAACATTTTGTCACACACAATACATTGGCTAAAAAGTAAACGTGTGGTAAAAGTAAGACCATATAAAATTGACCTGTCCCGTATCTGTTTTTTTAGCTGTAATATGATGAATATGATTTAGTAGACGAGTATAACCGTTACTATATATATATATATATATATATATATATATATATATACATATATATATATATATATATATATATATATATATATATATATATATATATACAGTGATGATCATATTCATTGGCAGGGTAAAATAAAAGTTAAATTTTGTCTAATAAATTATAAAAAAGGGATTAAATTAAAGAAAATAACAAAGTATATTATATATTTTTAACTGCCCTTTCCGATGCAGCAATCGGATTTTAGAAAAAATAAATAACAAAGGAACAACAAACATAATTGCAAAACACCCTTGTTCAAAATTATTGGCACGGCTTTGTTTTTCTTTTAGTATCAGTATAATATCAATCAATTTCCGGTTTACGCGCTTTCTGAACTTTTTTATAGCCATATTATGCTTGTTTAACGCTAATTCAGTGAATAATTTTTTTCAGATAATTTTTAGATAGCGATTTATTTAAACTATTATAAGTGACTAAATTATAATTTTCAATCGCCATGGTTAAAACTAAGGAACACAGCGAAGACGTCAGGAAGCTTGTTGTAGCATGACATACCAATGGGGAGGGCTATAAGATTTCAAAGAAGCTAAACCTTCCCAAATCCACTGTTAGAGCCATAATAAACAAGTTCAAATCGCAAGGCCACGTTATGAGTTTAGAGGGTAGAGGGAGAAAAAGGATTCTTTCCCCAAGAGATGAACGGAAAATTGTTCGACAAGTAAAACAAAACCCAAGGATCTCTGTTGGGGAGATTGTTGATGAACAGAGCACCTCTGGAGTGAATGTATCTCGACATACAGTTGGTAGAGTTTTGAAGAGAGCTGGTTTAAAAGCATGTCGTCCGAGAAAGACTCCCTTATTGAAGCCTATGCACCTGAAAGCAAGGCTAGCCTTTGCAAAACGTCATATTGATAAAGATGTTGCATTCTGGAAACGTGTTCTATGGACTGACGAAACGAAAATAGAGTTATTTCGCCATAATAAAGTGTCTTATATTTACAGAAAATCTGGCGAAGCTTTCCTGCCTAAGAACACCATGCCCACAGTGAAGCACGGTGGAGGCAGTTTGATGTTTTGGGGATCCTTTGCTTTCTCTGGACCAGGGCGACTTGTTAAGGTCACAGGTAGCATAAAAAAGGAAGATTATGTTAAAATATTGGATGAAAACCTGAAAGACTCTGCTAAAGAGCTCTCACTTGGTCGTCGTTGGTGGTTCATGCAAGATAATGACCCAAAGCATTCGGCTAAACTGACTAAGAAATGGATTGAGGACAATCATATTAATGTTTTGGAGTGGCCATCACAAAGCCCAGACCTTAATCCAATTGAAAATTTATGGAGAACATTAAAATTGAGGGATATGCAAAGGAAGCCTAAGAATCTTATTCAATTGGAGGATTATTGTCAGGAAGAGTGGGCTAAAATTACTACTGAAGAGTGCAACAACTTGGTTGTAAACTATGAAAAGCGACTGAGGAAGGTAATCAAGGCCAAAGGCTATACAATTGATTATTAAATAAATCGTGCCAATAATTTTGAACAAGGGTTTTTGCAATTATGTTTGTTGTTCCTTTGTTATTTATTTTTTCTAAAATCCGATTGCTGCATCGGAAAGGCCAGTTATAAATACATAATATACTTTGTTATTTTCTTTAATTAAATCCCTTGTTTAGAATTTATTGGACAAAATTTAACTTTTATTTTACCGTGCCAATGAATATGATCATCACTGTATATACATACATACATACATACATACATTTATATATATATATATATATATATATATATATATATATATATATATATATTGTTAAATAGTATCCAAAAACGTTCCGTGGTTTAAGATGTAGCTGATTAAAAAGAGAAAAGTTTGTAAATCATATATATGCATATATAATATGTATCTACACAAAACGTTATGCATATATTTTTAGAATTTACATAAGAAAGAAAAGCTAGGTAGAAAGTTTTTAATAGCTATGCAGTTAATTTTGAAAAAAATACCGGCAATTAAGCTAGAGAATTTGACCCCAGTCTATCCTCGTAGGTATTCGTCATGAAATCGATGTTAAAAAGTGTTGTAATGTCCCTGTTGTATAGAGTTTGGTAGTAAGCCAAAAAAATCCATTGTTATTCACCAACCTACAGCCAGATAATAGCCGAGTTGAAGCAGGTATATATCAATTTCTTTGTTTATCAATATATCCATCTGTCTACACAATTATTTATGTATGTAGCGGACTTAACAACAACAAATTCGAATGGTGAAATGCTTTGACAAGTTTTAAACATTGTTGACTGCTCAGTTGTCCCAAAAATATGAAGCGTTACGTTTCAGGGTTTTTGGTTTTAGTGAGCTGAGTTAAGCTTGGATCCTAGACGCCTAACGGACAGGATTGGTTAAGAAGTTCTCTTCATAAATTGGTGAGGATCTCAAATAGAGAACTCACAAGACAATAATCGACGGTCCCTCGATTTATGTTGACGGAATGGTTTGGAGTGAATAAACAATTTAAAAACACACATCGTGTCGGGCCATGCTTTGAAGCGTCTTCGGTGCAACAGGTTGCGATCCCTTCAGAACAGTTTGCGAATACCCCAGAAGCGGGCATGTGCAGGCACGTATGCCGTCATGTGTATGTGTATGGTATGCTTCACAGTCACTGACTGTTAAGGTAGACGTTTAGGACATGCAGACAACACTCCACTGTATATGGAATAAATTACATTTATACATGCAATTGTCCCAATAGTTTAGAAAGGAATAAATGATATAAAGTTTAAATAATGACATGCGTTGCAGTTCTGAAGCTTTGATAAGTTTACCTTCAATACAACTCTGTCCGTGTATTTTATGCTGAGATCAGGATCATATCTAGTATATGTTAGGGATTTTTTGTAGTTTAAATATGATCAATTTTACTTAGATTTAATGTTATTCTAATGTGTGTTTGTGCATTTGTTTATTCATTAATTATTATAGTTATTTGTATATATATATATATATATATATATATATATATATATATATATATATACTTTATTCTTTTTACTTATACCTTACACCGCTGTTCACATCTTGCTGTGTCACTTTTATATGGTCATTACATTAATGTTTATCTCAAATCACACATGATGCATATGAACTAGAGCATCTCAACCATAAGGCAGTATTTATATTATATTATATTATTTTATGTACCCACCACAACCGAAATAAGAGACGTAATATACACTACATGGAACAAAATGTATAAAAAAATTAACCTTTGCAGCACACAAAAACGACACCTCACCACCGGATACAGTAGGCCACTTAATTCTATCACTTAATGAAACCACATGAGAAATGGCTTGGAGAAAATAAGACACATTGTATAAAGTATCGAAGGATCACTTTACAGAATATCCTTACTCACCACATACCAAAGATACGTTTAAAACTCTGAGGAGGTCATCGACAGACTGCACAGTCTTCAACCCCAACAACTCCCAAACATTTGCCTAGACGTCTTGCCCCTCTACACATACGTCTCCGTACACCTAACCCTAAATCTCATAAAAAATGCATCCCTGACAATGAACTTTACTGCTTCTGACAGGCACTAATTAGTATGTTATAATCGTTTAAAACACACATTTCAAATACAAAAACGACACCTACAATCAAGCATCAGGATTACGCATGAGATAAGGTCTCTGAGTAATCATGATAATAACATATACATACAGACCAGTCCAGTTTTCCATAGAAAGCTCCAACATCCTATTCACGAGATATGTAGACAATATTCGCATTTTCTCATTATCTTATGATGCAGCTCACATAATCCAGATCGCGTTTTAAAATACAGACCCAAACATGCAATTTATAATAGAGTACTCTAACACATCTGGATCCGTCATACCATTAGACTTCACTCTTGAAATAACTGAAACCGGACCAATACACAATAAACGCATGCAAAGACATCTTTAAAAATAACAAACAACCATTTCCGCAAAATCTATATTAAAATATGTTATATGTAATAAATCATCCGCATCTGTTGAAAATGCACTAACGAAAAGGACTAAATCAATACCACTAAACATTTTCAACAAATATTAAGACTAAATGGATACCGTACTTATGCCATACACAACGTTAGGTAACCCATAGACCAACAGTCACGCACACAGTCAAACATATTTCTCTTTAAAATTCCACACAATAACGATAAAATATCATCAGAGCAATCCAAAGAGAAAAATTAAACAATCAGTTTACTCCGGATTCACGCTGAGACAAAAATTATCTAAAACCGAAAAAAAAAACCCAAATATGAACTATAGCAAATTGTACAATCAAGAACAGGAAACTGTGTCGACACACAAATTTAGTTCATCAGTTACAATGTGTGAGATGCAGCGTGTTTTATTCGGGGGCAAAATGAGGCTTCTATATATACGTATAACGAAGCACACTGCGATAAACACATAATCTTTCTAGAAACAAATATAACAATCATATGACCTCACTAAACACATGAAGATATAAATATTAGCCATGGAAAAGGGTCATAGAGCAATATTAATAAAAATACTAAAACGCAAAATTAATAACAGAAGAGAACTGAATTACAAACTACTAATATAATAAACAATATATACATACCACGCTGAATAAATAGAAACGAGCCAGTTATCAGCCAAAATATATAATAGATTTGAACCAAATAAAAACATTCTCATAATACGTAAATATTATGATGAACAAGTAAATAAACACATAAGAATCCGCGTTAAAACGAACTGTTACGATGTTAATATGAGATCATATGATATAAAAAATACAACACAGTTTAAATAAATTGCAATATACAATATCCAATAGACACAACTACATGAATTAGATTTTTAATATAAATAATATATATTTGTACATATATTTATCTTACATAAGATAATAATAATAATAATACTAATAATAATAATAATAATAATAATAAAACAAAACTTCTAATCAAGCGAGATAAACATTCAATTTTAATTACGAAAATTACGCCCCCTTCACGAAATATCACAAGAAAAACACAATAAAAATCTTATAGAAACATCAAATCAAAATAGAAAATTTCAAATAACGAATAAGAATTAACATTAAATAAAATAATGATAAAAGAAAAATATAAAAAATTAAAGGGAATATATATATGTGTGTGTGTATGTGTGTATGTGTGTGTAGGTGTGTATGTGGGTGTGTGTATGTGTGTATGTGTGTATGTGGGTGTATGTGTATGGGTGTGTATGCTTGTGTATGTGTATGCCTGTGTGTATATGTGTGTATGGGCATGTCTGTGTGTGTGTCTATGTGTGCCTACAAGCATAAAAATGGATAATAAAACTAAGAATAAATAAATATAATAAATAATATATTAATGTAATATGATAATAATATAATAAATAAAAGAAGAAATAGATTGAAATTCCTAAATGTATTGTCACTGAATAAAACATGTTCATTATAATAACGAGATGTATGCACTTTTATTAATAAAGCACGGAAATAAAACAATAAAAACCGGTAATTAAATTAAAACTAAAATAGACACAAAAATTATACTAAATATATAATAAAAAATAAATAAATAATAATGAAGGTCAGTGACAAATAAATAACAAGAATACTCATACATTCCTTAAAAGTTAAACTAAAAATATAAAATCGACATTGATTTGCCGTTATCTGCCTTCGTTACAACAACGTCCGACTAGAGAAGAAAGGAAAAAAGATCAAACGTAACATTTTCTAACGTCATCGCTGATAATGGGATTTTATTCCTAAAAATTCGGATTTCACGAAAACAACACCATATATACCCAACAAATAATAAAAGAACTCATTGAAAAAATTGTTATTCAATATTTTAAAATACTTGTAAACGCGTTCAAGAGGCGAGGACATAATTACATGGTATTGCCTGAAGGAAAATATTCTTTATATTTTTATTTATTTATGTGTGTTGTGTGTGTTGTTCCTCTAATATAAAAACGAATTTTGTGCATTCATACGTTTACTGTTACTCCCCGGAAGTTTAAAAATGTTTGTGTTTTTAAATGTTACACAAGTAATTTCCAATTTGAACATTTTCTAAACAAAACAAGTCGTCTAAGTTTGAATAACTGCTGACGTTCTGTACTATTTTCCAACTTTCTATTGGCAACAATATATATATATATATATATATATATATATATATATATATATATATATATATATATATATTACACATTTCTTTAATTCTCACTTCTTGTTCGCTCACGTTCTGTTTTATTTAGAGATTTTCAGTTTTGAATGTACTTGATATCCGCTTTGAAAAATGTAAGAGTTATTCCAATGTAATTGTTTTTGTTATTAAGGTTTGCTTCGACAAATATTGTCACCTGTGTTTCGACGTTGTTTATGAGGCAATTATGTTGTAATTTATCAATTTTCGTCATTGAATATTTTGTAATCAAAGATAAGTACCAGGTATATCATAAAGTTCACTATTGAATAATATGTAGTTTTATAGTACATAAGATGGAATATATATATAACATCTGTAATATCTTATATATTTTGCTCAAGTGAGTTTATTTTTTTAATATACCATTAAAATAATTAATGATCATCGCTATTATTATCCTTTCTAATCTGTTTTATTGAATTCATTTTAACTTTTATTTAACGTTTATATTTACAATTTTAATTATATATATACATATCCGTTCATGACTATCCATTAATGTGTAATCACCTTTTCCTCCACCATATTCCATCTGCTTCCTTTTTTTTGTTATCAAGTAAGATCTTTGACTTACTTGTCGTTTCATCAAATACTTTTGCATGCAAAATCCGATCCCGCATTTTGCTAATTCCTACCCTCTGATGAGAAGGAAAGTATTTCTTCGAAACTCCGCGGATTAAAGACTATCCACTTACTAAGTGTTTCCTTTTCAGATTAAATATGTGTTTACCTCATTTCAAAGTGTTTTAACATGGTTTATTAACTGTTAGCTCGTATTATAAACTCTATCACCTATTTGGTTTTGTTGGGCTTTTTCATCTGGCTGAGAAAACTTTATAAATATTAATTCTTTAATATTTATAATATACTTTAATTTTACCATCTTCGATCATTTTGGTAAATTTAATTGCAATTTTTGTTTTATTATACATTATTGTATATATATATATATATATATATATATATATATATATATATATATATATATATATATATATTACCATTAGACATTATTTCTGGTGTTATTACTTCACCAGTAGTCAGTATAATTATTCTTAAAAATTGTTGACAGTATCATGGTACCAAGACATGTTACATTTTTCATTACAACGTATTATTTATTGTTTTATTTCATCATTATTAAATTTAATAATTTGATCATTTCTGTGATTTCCATTATTAAATATATTCGGATGATATTATTATATTGTGTAAACATGTTTTTGTTAAGAAATCTTTACTTACAATCAATATTAGTATTTATTGCTTGTTTTTTTCTTTTCTTGTGCATTTTTTATTCTTAATATTTATGTATGTATTGATAGCGGTTGTCGAATTAAATTAAATTCATATTGAGTACCAGGTAATTGTTTTTATTTTTTAGTCTATCTTACTTGGGTAGGCTGAATTGTACATTAACGTATTTTTCAGATTGACGCAGTAGAATTCAGTTGTCTGTGTGATTTCCGTTATTAAAGGATAGTACACACATAAACACGCACACGCACGCGCACACACACACACACACACACACACACACATATATATATATATATATATATATATATATATATATATATATATATATATACATATGTGTATATAAATAGTGATTTAAAGGTTATGGGGTTTTTTTTGGAAGCGTGAAAAACGATGTTACTTTTTGTATTTAATAGTGTTATTGTTATTTTTTTATATTTCAAAGGGACCTCCGCTCTTGGTCACAAAAAATATCGAAATCGTTAAAAATATAAGACATAACAATAAAAATATTAAATACAAAAAGTAACATCGTTTTTCATGCTTCAAAAGACCCTCATAACCTTTAAATCACCATCCTAGAAGCATACGTGGACTTTTAACATTATATATATATATATATATATATATATATATATATATATATATGTATATGTGTGTGTGAATGAACATGTAATATGAAATCCTGATAATAATTTCTTATGACGCTGAAAACCTGAGATATTTTTATTAGTGGCTTGGTATATATTGGCTGAAGCGGTCCCTAGTTACATATAACTAGCTGATCACATCTGAGTTTGCAAACGTGGAGCATTATTTAAAAGACGACATTTGTATTTTATTTGTTGACAAAAATAGGGTGACTAATATAAATAACAGGGGGGTCATATGTTTTTATTTAAACGGTCGGAATTAAATATTTTAATTTCGCATGCCCCGTACTTTCTTGTTTTTTTTTTAAATAACTGCGTACATATTCTCTTAGATTATTAGTTTCTTATTATTATTTTTTCACTGCAAAATTTTTACACATAATTCATATTTCCGATTCGACATAAACCAAAACAATGTAAAATC
This sequence comes from Euprymna scolopes, assembly GCF_053919585.1. Taxonomy (NCBI): domain Eukaryota; kingdom Metazoa; phylum Mollusca; class Cephalopoda; order Sepiida; family Sepiolidae; genus Euprymna; species Euprymna scolopes. Next base: position 26,891,206 of record NC_136485.1, read on the forward strand.
CTTGTGGAATTATTAACCATATTTGTTATAAACTATCTTTTTATTAAATATTTTCATTGAATCATGATAAAAATGACACAAATAAATATATATGAAAAAAAATCGCAAAATAGAAAACATATAATAATGACGCAACTATATTATGATTATCTTAAAAATAACAATACTTCAGGGGAAAATATTTTGGAGTTTGTCAAATTCCATAAAACAATTATATCCTTAATTAAGCGTAACTCCCGCTACAAGACAGGTATTTCTCGTTAAGACAATTACACATGAACACACGGAAAAATCGTATTTCGTTATATCAATTAAGAAAAGGGGATAATTTAATTTTTGATTTCCATACTAAGTTGCTAAGACTCATCTGAAAGAAAGACATATCAACAAAAAAGAGATGATATGCCGCGTAATATCGACCGCAATGTTCGTTAATGTATCCTTACAGAAGAGCACTGTTTGTTCATATGTACTTCATTCAGAAGATCGACCGGTCTCAAAAGTTCGACATATTGAGATGCAATCCGTTTATGAGAGTTGGTAGCTTTGAGGCAATCCTATTTCAAACCTAAGGAAATTTTAGAGGAATAATTAAGGTAAAATTTATATATCGACGTAGAAGGACTAATATATCGCATCAATAGTTTAGAATTATAGGTAGAATTAGACAGATATTAGGATAATGAATAATGCTTACATTTAACTGTAGTTGACAATTAAAAGGTTTAGTAACGATTATTAATACCCAAATAACTAAACAACATTGAAAGTGGATTTTATAGATAAAGGAGGATTAAGGAAAACAATATCAATCTGATATCCTTATTTGTTTGTTCAAGGGAATACATTAAATAAGGATATCAGATAATGTGTTGTTTATCGCTAATGTACGAATATCACTGTTAATAAAATTACACTATGAGTACATTCAGCAATAAAGTAGCATAACGTATTAATTGGAAATAAACATAGTAATTTTGCTGGGGAAAATCGTAAGTAATTTTTTGATTTCACGATAAATATTGAGTTGAAAATATGTTCAATAATGACATCTGTAATAGCATTCATTTATTACTAATAACTGCCATATTTTTCTCATAACTTTTTAAAAGATTTCTAATAGATGTTTAATGAACTTAAGCATGATAGATCATTTGCATATAAAGAGTTTTTTTTCTGTGAATGTTTTAAGAATGGTTTAGACAATTTATGTTTACAATAATTAATGATAAAATAATCATATAAGCGAAATTATGTGTGTATATACATATGTAAGTTTAAATATATATATATATATATATATATATATATATATATATATATATAGTTGAATAGACAAGAGATAAAGAAGGTAAAATGAATTTAAAAAATAAAGTTATCAAATAAAAATGAATACATTGTGTATAATAATAATAATAATAATAATAATAATAATAATAATAATAATAATAATCTAATTTTCTGCTACACAGGTGTATGGATTAAAATAAAATATTTATTGTTATGTAACTATCTTTAAGTATGAATAATATTCTTTGTTTATTTACACATAGAATACGAAACAATGTATAATTAAAGCATTATATCGAAGGCGACTACTTTTTCATGGACACTAGTATTTATTTCCGAATCGCTCTTTGGAAATAAGATTGATTGAATTAACCGGGTGTAAACCATGATTATTAACTGAAGCGTAGAATTGATATTGTTCTGTTTTGTGCTACTTTGTTATATAGTTATATATAAGTTACATTAAATAATAGACAGTTTACAAATATTTGTGGATTTATAATTTATTTTAATACATTATATTTTAATATGAACATTTATTTATGTCGATTCCTAGTTACTCGAGTTAGTATATTTACATAATTTATCGTTAACAGTATACTCTAGAAAATTAGTTTCACATATGTGCCGTTAAATTATCATTGACATGCAATTTCAAATTAGTATAATTCAAAGGTTTTATTACTAATACTTTTAAATTACATCTCGTTTTACGTATGAATAACGTATTATATTAAGTTCTACCCACGTAGCAAAATTGAGAAACATGACAAGTATGGTTATATATAAAATAAAAATTACATCATAGTTTTTGAGTTTTAATTTTTTTTGGACAAAGGGGTCTTGTGAGAAGTACGATTCTTACCCTAATGACTCTAATGAATTTTGATTTCCTTTTGTATATTTTCATCCATTTTAAGCAAAATACAAAATTCAACAATACTTTTTATTTCCAAAAAGATAACTCAAAATATGTTTATTATTTGCGTAATTGCCAACATTCAACGAAACTTATATAAGAAATATTATACGAACAGTAAAGTAATGTCAATGATATATAAATACATCTACGGCCTGTAATTTTTTTTCCGATATATATATATATATATATATATATATATATATATATATATATATATATATATATATTAGCAAAAGTACCCGTCTGTACTGAGTTCAAAAACAGCCTACAGAAAATGGACTCTGATTTATGAAAGTATCATAGGTTATGAAAAGGAAGGGTTGTAAATTTGGGATGAATTTTGGGGTATCAAAACCAAAGCAAAATATGATGGAAGTAAAAATAAGATAGATAAACCCCATAATTTATCATACCATACCTGTTCACACTAAAACAATTATCACAATATTCTGTGGGTCTACATTAAAAAACCTTGTTAAACTTTGTGACATATTTCCATTCTATGGAGGTCAGGTGCGAAGAAACACCCCATAATTTTATTATACCATATTTCTTCAAACTGAAACATAATTCCCACCGTTCTGCCAGATCAAACATACCCATTCCTGTGTCTCGATACATCTTCTATCATTATATGTAATCAGTTTTTTTTTTAAATAGTCAACCATATAGGAGCCTATTCGTGACCAGACACACACACACACAAACACATACACACGCATTCAGCTTTATATTATAGATATATGTCTGGGTGTGTGTTATACCGGCCTTTCCATGCATAAGGAAAATTACACAGGTTCTCACTATATATATATATATATATATATATAATGACAGTAATGTCTGCACCGGTGAGAAGGAGCGACAGTACTACCACTGACTAGCTGCGCGTAAGCCAGTTAAACCCGTTTCCTACCTTTTTACTTGTGATGTTAAATACACTTGTTCCTTAAACCAACCTCGACTTGATTTTCTTCTTTTTACTCTTGTGCCACCACACAACAGATTGACGACGAGGGTTATTGAAATACAAGGATTCACGAGATTTTTAGGGCAAAACACCTTCGTCATTTGTATCAGATATGGCATGCGTACGGATTAACATCAAATTACTTACTGCAACACTAATGTAACGATCTAAAAAATAAAGATTCGCCGTCAAAAATCTACAGCGAGAAAATGCGAATAATATGGTCAATTATTAAAACAATTGAACAGACTGACAGGGGTGTTTCGAAAAAAACCCAGAAAAAAGGGTTCACTGTTTTTTTTTGTTTTTGCATAAGAAACCAGTTTTTTTTTCACGGTAAAAGTATTTTTCTTTAAATGACTTGTTCAGATTTACTACCACGAATTCGAGTCGTTATTTTCCGATATTGGACAACCACGATGACAACTTATTATTAAAACGAGTATCAAATTTGACAAAAGAAGGAAAAACAGACACCGAAAGAAAGAAAGAATATTTATTCGTAAGCATCAGTGCTTATAAAAGACCTGTTAAACAATCAAGCATATTGTTCAAGACACAGAGATTAAACATAAAATAAGTGATTAGCACATACAAAAAAGCCGATTTGCAAAAAGCGTATGATTTTATTGTTGGCTACGTAAGTCACGTACAAGTAAAATACGAAGATTTTTTGACAAATGTTATTTCGACGGACTTTATGTCTTACAAGAAATATGGCGCTCAACAAATTAAATTCTCAAACGTACGTTTTTCTAAACTTTTATGCTTCAAACAAAAGAATTGAGGTAAGAAAGGCTTGGATGGACATTTTGCTCGTGAAATAATATTGGCAACAATGTTTTTCTTTTATTTCAAATGTGTATTGTGTTTCGTAAATTGAATTCTTTACGATGGAAGCCGAGTACAGAGAGTGTTTTGAAATTGTGCAAATTTCAAACAAAAAAATATCGCCTTGCAACAAATATAACTTGAAAGTGAGGAGAAATTTAAATAAGAGCTGTTGCAACACCAGAAATATTTCGAAAAATCTTGATGAAAACACAGGAGGAACAAAGGAAAATTCTCTAAGCAACACAGTTAACGAAAGCAAACGAGAATCATAACGCATTCTCGCAGACAACTGTGTGCAACGCCATTGAAAACTTCAATTATCTTCCTGAAGAAGATCTCGATTGTGCCCATTTTTATAGGAGATATGAATATATTTTTGTCTCGGATTGCGGTATACGGACAGACGCTAAAAAATGTAGGATTTGGTTTAGAAAATTCACAGCAGCCGAACATACACAGTTCGTGAATTTTATTCTCCCAAAAAGGCCAGTAAGTTGAACTTCCAATAAACAGTTACGCATCTAACAGAACTGTTTTCTAGAAGCACATCTCCGTTTAACAGGAGATGTAAGTATATAAATGTAACTAGAAGAGAGGAAGACGACTATACTATTTATGCAAGTATAGTAAACATCATTGCAACGACGTTAAACTGAAGGAATTATCATCAGATAATTTTAGATGTTTAATTTTTATGCAAAGGCTGGTCTTAAATAAATACGCTGAAATCAGGGGGGTGTTTTAAATAAACTTGAAAACGAACAGAATATAAAACTACAAAGCTTAGTGGAAGACTGAACGGTTTGATTTTGGGAACAGGACAGGCGTGACATAGAAGAAAGCGAAGCATCGCACATTAAAAGGATCCATCAGACGAAAAAATTGACTTAAAAAAATAACCAGATATAAAACAGGGGCCGTGTTGGAGGTGTGTTCCTACAAATTCAAACAATGTGATATATGCTACCAGAAAGGACATAAGGGATCACATTGTAGGAAAAATCTGGTAGAAATAAGACATCCATTAAACTGACAGCTGAGGAACGGAATATCCGGAAATATGTACAGGTTAAAATGTTTAAAAAGAAAATAAGACTACAGCTTGATAGTGGGTCGGACATTTCCATTATTAATGTGCATACATGGAAGAAGCTTGGTAGTCCTGCTATGATTTAATCAAATACAACGGCGAGAAGCGGCAGTGGTGAAAAAATCCTTTTCGAAACAGAATTATTGATGAATAATTCTTTTAAGAATAAGACGGAACAAACAAAATATTTTTCATGCTGAAATTAAATAAACTCTTTGAAACTGATCTGTTCTAAATGTTTAGACTATGGGATCTGCATTTAAGCGCCGTTGCCTGAAGGTTGAAGATTCGAATGTGGAGGCAGAAAAACTTTAGCGGGAGTTAAAAAAGAAATGTTCAGACGTATTTGCAGGCGGTAGTGGAAGATGTAAAAAAGCAATAGTAAAATTTTATAGACAAAACAACTAAACAGCAAGTGTTTAGAACGAAAAGGAACGTTCCATATGCCGATATAGAACAAATAGACGGTGAATTAGAAAGACTCGAAAACATGGGTGCCATTGAAAAAATTGATCAGTGAGTGGGCCGCACCAACAGTTTACATTTAAAAGAAGAGCAAGGAGTTTCGAGTATGTGCCGACTTCTCGACCGGCTTAAAAAAGGCATTACAAGATCACCATTATCCGCTTCTGAGCCCTAAGGAAATTTTTTCAAAACTAAGTGGAGGGAAATATTTTTCTAAACTCGACCTCAGTGACGCATATTTGCAAGTTCCAGTCGATGAGGAGTGCTATGTATCGATACCCATAAGGGAGTGTACAAGTAAACAGACTTCTTTTTGGGGTCAAAATCGCCCCTGCGATTTTTCAGCAAATTATTGGCATTATGTTAAATGGTTTGGATTTCGCACTAGGGTACCTGGACAATGTGTTGATGAACAGCACTAGAAAAAAAATAACAAGGACAATGTAAGCAAGTATTCGAAAGGATCCATGATTATAGCTTGAAACTAAAACAGAAAAAATGTACGATTTTCAAGAGGAAAATAAAATGCTTGGGGCAAATCATCGATGAACATGGAAGAAGGCTGGTCCAGATAGATCGAGTGCAATAAGAAACATGCCTCCCCCAGAAAATATTGCATCTCTACAAAGTTTCTTAGGGTTGGCGAATTACTTCAATGTATTCGTGCCAAATATGCATAAACTAAGCTCACCCTTAAATGAACTGTTAAAGAACTAGCAAAAATGGGTCAAGACGCAAGAGTGTGAAAAAGCATTTCAGAAAATTCAAGATATATTAACCCCTTACTTGTTTCTGGCACACTATAATCCCAAACGTGATATTGTAGTTGCAAGCAATGCCAGTGCCAATGACATAGGAGCATGCATATTACACAAAATGGATGACGGAAAAGTAAAACGCATAGTCCATGCATTTCGGACACTTATGCCAGCTGAAAAAAATTACTCGCAAATTGAGAAAGAAGCGGTAGCCATTATATTCGCGGTAAAGAAATTTCGTTGTTTCCTGCACGTTAGGCAGTTTCTGTTATAAACATATCACGAACCATTATTAACGATTTTCAGATCGAAAAACATACTGCGAATAGACACCAAAGATGGGGTACTATGATTTTTTAAACTAAAAATTTCAAATGGAGTATGTACCATTTAAAAACTTGGTCATACAGACAGGTTATCAGGGATAATACCTAAGCAGACGGAACCATTGTAGGATATGGTAATAGCAGCTATTCAAGCGGAGGTTGAGGTAAAAATACTTTATAGGATATGATAAGAGAATTTTCAGTAACGCTTGATGAGATTAAGAGTAAGGCAGAGGTAGATAATTAAGCACGAAAGAAAAGATCAATAATAACCAACTGGATGAGGGAATCTGTTCAATGTTCGCTAACATCCTGTTATAAAGCGACACGGTGGTTATTCCTGCAACACTACAAAATAGAACGCTCAAGGAATGTCATGTAGGAAATGCAGGCATATTTAGAATGAAAAACGTTCTGCTCTCTTTCGTTTTTTGACAAAACATGGATAATACTATAAAAGTAAAAGTTTGGGGGTGAAGAGGATTTCATTAGCTATGAAAGCTCCTCCGATTCAATTGGGATGGTGGGCAAAACTGGACCCACCCTGGCCCAGAATTCACTAATATTTGCGGAACCGCTAGAGGGGTTCTATTGTCTCATTGTAGTAGACAGCCTATTTAAATGGCCGGAGGTACTAAAATGCAATAATCCCATTTCCGAGGCAACTATTAATTCCTGTATAGACTATTCGCTAGGTTTGGGATAGTAGACTGCATTGTCACAGACAAAGAAATGCAATTCACGTCTTCTGAATTTAAACATTTTTGTGAGGATCATCTAATCGACCATATAGCCATTCCACCATACAACCGGAGAGGTAACGGACAAGTGGAAACGTTCGTTGATACATTACAGAAAGTTCTAAAAAAAGCTAATGGATAACCGACAGATACGTAGCTCCAACAGTTTTTACAGGTTTACAGTGCCACGTCGATTGCAAACATCGAAATTTCGAAGACACGTGCTGATGTCATGTTCGAACGCAAGGTTAGATCGATTTTCCGCAAGTTGTTACCAAACAAAGATAGGCCAAACCTAGAAAAACGATAACAAAAAACGATATAAATTTGGTTAAAGAGTCTTCTACAAGATTCACAAAAATAATAAGACTTTCTGGGAGGCCGACATTGTTGAAAAACAAATAGGCAAGATGCTCTGTATGATAAAGAGGCAGATTTCGTGCACAAACGCAACACTAATAAAATACGGAAAAGATAGTCGAACGGTGAGCTGACCATATCGACCGAAAAGAACATCATGGACAGTGTGTTATACTTTTCGGGTGTCCATACAAGAGACTGCTCCTAAGAATAGGAGGTAAAAAAAAGAAACCGAAATCAGCAATGTTGATTAGGGTGAACCCAAAACAGGAACGTTATTAATCCCTAGACGGTATATTTTCGAAGTGGGAGGGGGTATACCGGTCTTTCTATGCATGAATAGAAATTACACCAGTTCTGACCATATATATATATATATATATATATATATATATATATATATATAGTGCCAGTAATATCTACACCAGTGAGAAGGAACGACAGTACTCCACTGCAAAGCTGAGCGTTAGCTAGTTATACCCGTATTCCTACCTTTGTATCTGTGAGGTAAATACACTTCATTTTTTAAACGAACCTCGATTTGATTTTCTTCTTTACTATTCTGTTACGACCCACCAATATATATATATATATATATATATATATATATATATATATATATATATATGTATATATATATATATATATTTTATATATCTGTATATATATATATATATATATATATATATATATATATATATATATATATATATGCGTGCGTGATGGAATATTGCTTCTTTCCGTATTTTATTTTACTCTGGAGCTATTGCCATCATGGATACAATTTTTCCATTGGTATATATATATATATATATATATATATATATATATATATATATATATATATATATATATATATATATATATCCGCACGTACACATATATACACACATACACGAACATATATATTGAAATGATTTTCTTTACCTTCCGCTTCTTAATCGATTCTCCTAGATGCATTTGAACTGCTTTCATTTTCTCAACGATTATCTTTCTTTTGTAATTATGTCTTTTTCACAGTGCGCATACATACAGATGTAAGAAGCGGTGATATAAGCGATAAGACACCTCAATAGATGCGAGTGCATAAATGTGTATGTGACTTACAAATATCATTTAATTCATACAAAGGAAATCCATCTAGTTTCAATGAAAAACTTTTTTTTCGATTGATCCTGCTCAGGAGAATTAAATTATAACAAACGCTTTTTTTAACGTATTTCTATACTTTTTTTTATTTATTTCTCATTCAATTTCCCGATTCGAGTCTCTTCGCCGGTTCGGATATAATTTCGATTGGATAAAATTAGAAACTGCCACATCCGTGTATCTGTAAGTTGAATGATGGGTAAAACAATATCTGGTGAAAACAGTAGAGTTTAAGAAATATGCATTAAGCCGAAAAGTGACTTTTTATGAAAACGTAATTGAATCAGAAAATAAAAAGACAGAGCTAAACTTTGCGAAAGTATAGACAACTCTGTTTGAGAATATGGCATATGAACAACATAATCTACAGTTTGAGGCGTACAAATATTTGTGTGTGCATCGTGTTAAAACTATTTTTACAAATGATTTCTGAGGGTCCAAAGACAACTCGAGGATAAAGATTAATGGATGTAAGCCAGTAATCTTTAATATTGTTAATGGAGTAGTTTTTTTTGTAGTAATAAAGGGCAAGAATAAACAAGAACGTGTTTACATGAGATTAATGGGAGAAAACAGCAGTGCAGGTGATGTGCAAGGAATGTGTGTTTAGATTAAAGTACAAATAGACACTAAGGGAAATTGATGAAAAGGGTTGAATAGAAAAGAAAAGGTATCATCTACAAGGTTTCAAAGACGGTTTAGAAATTTATCAAGGCAAGATAGGGCACACCGAGAAGCTATTGCCCAGATGTGGCAAGAGCAATTCATTTTAAGGCATAGTAAGCTCTTATACATATTGAGGATCTTCATGAGTGGTAGATTGATCAACCACATGTTTGCGTAAGAAAAATATAGAAACGTTCAATTAATATTGAGCGAACATTTCTACAGTTTCGTCCTATTACATATGTAAGGCAATACATTTTCAGTATCTAAATTAATAGAACTTCCCTTCTAATCTCAAGTTTTTCTGTCATAAACTTTTGCCGATGTAGCATTCGACCTTCATCAGATGCATTTTGTCGAACTTGGGAATCATGATGTAAATCTCGAAATTTATATATATATATATATATATATATAGATAGATAGATATATATATAATATATATATATATATATATATATATATATATATATATATATATATGGGAGCGTATGTGTGGGTATGCTATTACAATAGTCTAACAACATAGCAGTTTACAAAGGGCATAACCGAAGACAAATCGAAAGTTCAAAACTACAGTTTCGTCCTCATATATGCTGATTAGTTTGACACATCCGAAATCAGAATTCGAAACCTGAATCGTTTGCATACGAGACAAGTAGTCTGCCTCTTTCGCAACCTGCGCACACACAAGAAAATCTGCTAACAAACAATCGAAAAACCGCGGCTAAATCCGACTCTGAAACGAACCTACTTAGTTTCAAACCAGGGGCGTTGTTATTCAACCCAAGAGAACCGAAGCCGATATCTCACAAGCATGATTTCCACACACGCAAGGGCGATGTCTTACATCACGCACGAGTAGCGACTAATTGGTAATTGAATTTTCAGAATGTGAGAGGTGATATAATTATTCCCGCATAAAAGCAACGTCGAAGCTCACAAGCGCCAAGACAGGCAACAAACAGTAAGTCCAAAACTCGAGTTTTTTCTTGCAATAAAAAAACATAACTTTTATTCCTCACGTTTCTTTACATGTTTTCCTTTTAACACGTGTATCTTCATCAAACAATTACGGAAATAAAGAGTTCAGTATTACATACATATATTGAAATATAGAAAAGTTACTTATTTATTTAAAATATAACAGGACCGGAAGAATATCATTCGCCATTCTGTGTTTGTGCGTGTTTTGTGCGTGTAATGTTTAAATTTACATGAGTGCTTTTAAATGCTATACACCTTTATGTTGTTAATATGGAGTATCTCCTCTTTGATAATCCATTCCATAAAAGCTGTACATTTCTGCTTGTAAAATAGACAATAGTAAGAGTTTGAATTGAATAAAACATTACTAGACAACACCTCTTGTCCTGTTTTCTATTAGAATTTATTCACTTTAAATTGGAATAATTTATGCGACCGGGGCGATTTACCACAATTCCACTCAAGCGATTCAGCCGACAAGTGCTTAACTTATTGGCGGGAGACATTTAGAAATTTCAACGAGGTTCTACATTCAGAAAGTTCGGGACGTCTCATCAATAAGCATGCGCTCTTACACAACTACCTGTCTCAAACAGTCAAGTAAATTATATTGGCTTGACTTACCTACGAAAAAGAAGTCAATGTACTGAATGCTACATACATGACGCCCCAAAAATCGAATGTATGTTTCTATCTTTCTCTTCTTTTTCTATCTCTTTTAATGAAGAAAGGGAGAGAAGAATATATAATTTTATTGTTTTAAAACAATTAAAGCTTGGGTTTTGCACGCGCCAGACATAGTGGTTTGGTGCGCACGCAATGGGTCTACTTAATATGCTCCCTCATTGTTAAATGTTTAATAAATTATATCTTTTTTATAAAATTGGTTTGCCATTTTTGTACAAGCGTTCGACTCCAGCATAACGTCCCTGCCATTGACGGCGACGATGGAAAGCTGCCTGGATCGACGCACTGAAGACATAAGAACGACCATACCAGCCGAATATAGCGGCATATCGACCCGTTGTTTTGAAATGTCCATGCCTCTAGAGTTTCATACGTTTATTTTCCCTGGGGAGCTGATCACGTTCACAGGACATTTTTAAACCAAGTAACACTCCCCGGAAACGATAGTGTTATAATAGATGAAATACTAGACGAAATAGAAACATATCGTATATTTAACACTCTAGACTTGAAAAGTGCGTAGCATCAGATTGCCATTTAACCTAGAGGTAAGCTATACACAGCTTTCGAGGCGAATGGTCGACTATTTCAATTTCGCAGGATTCGATTTGTCGTTATGAATGGGGCAGCCCGCTTTCAAAGGTAATCAACCAAATCATAACAAACGGGAGACTTGAAGGCACATAATCGTATATTGACAACGTCAGTGTATGTGGCCATAATAGAATGCAACACAGCAAAAGTCTCATATGGTTCATGTCCGCTGTCGACAAATATAAACGGCGATAAATGCTTGTTTGGACCAGATAAAATAAACCTATTGGGGTATTCTATAAGCAAGGATTTTATAACACCGGATGTAGATCGATTGACACCTTTACTCCAGATACCTGCCACTCTCAATCGACATTTCCTTCGATGTGCTATGAGCATGTTTCCTCACTACTCCTAATGGCTTGCATCGTTCACAGAAAATATACATCCATTAGCACAAGTAGAGATGTACTATGTGCCGTCAATCCGTTGAGGCATTCGAGGGACCTAAAAATGCTACTGCGATATCAGCTATTACATTAAACCAGAATATTCCACTGGTTCTTAAAACAGATACATCAAGCTGTGCTATTGTTACTTCTCTGAGACAAGTTGCTGGTATTGTAGCTTTTCATCGAGGACTCTTTAACGGGCCGATAACACTCCACGACTAAAAAGGAAGCCTACGCCATAGTTTAGGCATTAAGGAAATTGCGACACTACCTGATCGGACGCCACTTTAAACTCATCACTGTCCAAATATCGGGTGTTTTTATGTTCAACTCTAAGATGACAAGCAGAATAAAGAATTAGAAAATGGCGAGTGTCTGAATTAAACTATATTATTTCTCATTTGACGTCAGCGACCGACCCAGCAAGGATAACTTAACAACTGATATATTGTCAAGGGTATGGTATACAGCATCAATCGGGTACGAGCTTCGAAAGCTAAATAACATTCTCTGTCACCTGGGCATTATTCGAATGTTTCAAGTTTTTAGGTGTGCAAACTTGCCAATCTCAGCGGAGAAGATAACAGAATTACAAATTCCTGTCGAACATGTGCTGAACTACAGCCTCGGTTTTATAGACCCCGAACCGGCGTTTAAATAAAAGCTACACAAGCGTTTATAAGACCGAATCTTGATTTTAAGAACCGCTACCAAGCAAAAAAGGAACCGATATATATTAAGTGTTGTCGACGAATATTTATGGGTTCCTTGTCGTCTTCTCTTGCTCAGACATCTCGGCTAGTGCAATTATATAATGCATCTGTTCACTGTTCGCCGTTTCTGGAGTCCTTGCTTATATATATTCATGATGAGGAGCTTCTTTCATATACAACCAGCTTCGACAATTTCTACAGGACAGAAGAGCAATTGTAAGCCGAACAACTCCACCCTAGGGGTAACGACAATTTCGAAAGATATAACGGCATTATGTGGAAGACCGTTCAATAGATTGTAGCAAATAACGGATGTTCGATTCATAATTGGGAAATCCCCCATTTGTGCCGCATTATACGCCATCCCTATTGTGTAGCGCCACGAATGCCACGCCACATGAAAGTTTTTTACAGAAACACCTATCTTTATATCATCAACGCTCTGATCCCCATTTGGCATCAATTGAAATGGGTGGTTCCCGTCTAGGAGAAGCCCTATGTTTTTACAAGCTTCTGGGCTTGTCCTTTACTCCTGATCTGAAATGGAACACGTACATCAAGTCTGTTGCCAAGGTCGCTGGAAAGATGGTGGGATCCGTCTACCGCTCCAGAAGATATCTCACTGCTGATGCTATTCTCTCTATATATAAAAGCCAAGTACGTCCAAGGATGGGATACTGCTGCCATATCTGGGCAGGAGCTACTAAAACGCCTATCCTGCCTTGACAGAGTACAAAAAAGACTTCGTGGCTTAGTGGAGGATGCCCTTTTCTCTTCCCTGCCACCTCTCTCCCTAAGAAGAGACGTTGCAAGCATATATTTGTTTTATCGTTATTTCCATGGCAGGTGCTCGTCTAAACTCCAATCTCTGGTCGCCCCTCGCCAAAGTTTTATGAAAACACCCGTCTAGCGGAATTCACTGTCAAAAACTTTCCCCACTCTTAATCTATGCCTAAAACAAAACGTAGATTCCATGAACAAAGCTTCTTTCTTAGAACTGCACGCCTGTGGAACTCTGATCCGTCTGCTTGATTCCCACCTGACTAAAAAATGGATGTCTTCAAGTCCAACGTAAACAAATTCCTGATGACCCCCCCTTAAGTAGACAATTTTTAAATCTCCACACTAACGTACTGTACTTACAATAACCCTTATCCCTTAGTGGTTTCCCGGCCTTGATAAGTGGTTACCACCTTGTAAAAAATACATTTTCATTGACGGAGTTCAGCGGGAGCTTCGCCTCCATCTTGGCTTTCTCGACCTGGTCTTTTATTTCTGAGCCGACATGCACGTGACACCAAGAACGATCTCTTGCTGAACGAGGTAGAGCTCATAGAGGCGAACCCGCAGTACGCTTTAGTAGGACAAGCAGATGGTAGAGAATTTAATGCGTCTTTCAGAGATCCAACACTTACTAGAAACGTACCAGTACCGTGGACAACCCCTGAGGACACACACATTTCTTCCGACACTAAAGCCGCTCTAGAAGATCATGGCACTGAAATTGCTCCTGACACATGTCTCCGTTAGGGGCTCCCTTAGATACTTTGGATGGACCAACACCTGAATTTCTGATAGATGAAGGACTAGCACTGAAACTGACACTGATACGGAACGGCATGCTCCTCTGAGAAGGAAACATTCCAAAGTGAGGCATTATAGAGCCCACAGATAGGCTCACACTTAAGAGCGTCCGTGTTTGATTATTCCGACCCCGAATTTTTGGACTGACGACGCGGCCATTGGGAGCCTGTGGCGAGTCTGTGGGGAGCCTGGACATTTAAGGAACTATCTTCCCAACCAATGCGAAATTTAGCGGGGAATTATGCTGTGATTATGGATTATCTCCTCTTTGATAATCCAAGTTATAAAAGATGTACATGTCCGCTTCTCTAGTAGATGTGTAGCAAGATTCTTTATTGAATAAAATATTATTAGACGGAATATTTTCTCCTGTGTACATTACAGTTTATATATTAAGCAAAATAGTTGAAACGGAAGTATTTTTTGAGAAAGGAAATGTCGTCATATCTTGCGTTTCGTAGAATTTCCCGAATGTTTTTGGAATAAAACTTACAATTTTTCACCAAATCGTTCGCTATTATATAATAATTCCTTTCATGTTATAGCGTACATTTTCCTTAAAAGCAAAAAGAATTGTTAATGAAATTATTTTCTTGCTTACAACTCTGTAGTAAAGTTTGTTTTAGTATCTGAAATTAAAACTGTGTGAAGAGAGCTTTACCTCCTTAAAAAAACATTACATCAGCTGAAGCCATTTTTATTTTGTCATTTGCATGGGAATTTAATGTTTCCTCGTCGAAAATCATACAAAACGAAATTTTAAAACAACAAAACAAGCTATTTCTTTGTTCTCATGTACGTATCGTCTTTCGTATTCTACTTTCGTAGTTTCCTTCTTTCTAAAACATCCCCATTTTTAATTTGAAGCAGTGGATGAACTTCGGGGTACTATATTTTCCCGAATTTCAAAAGTTATTGCAGTCAATTATCCAACTAGTTTACTAACAAAATATCGTAAAATTGAATTTACATTGAAATTACTTCGAAGAAATTACTTTAGAAATTTAATAATCAAGTAAAAAATTACATTTTTGCTATATAATATAATCCAAAATGAGAAAAATAATTCATGTTTATATATAATTATTTTATTCTTCAATGATTTATCTGAGTTCAGTATAAGTTAAACTTAAAAAAAATTATTAGTGTCTGTATTGATAAAAAGATGTCCATTGATGTCGGCCAACTGCTACTAGTTCAAAATAAGATCATTATAGCGAGAAAGCAGAAGCAGAGAGCTTAAATGTACATGAAAAATGTTTTATATTTAATTATGTGAAACTTGAGTGTCTTATCGTTTAAGCCAACTATAATAAGATTTTTAAGAAAAGGATAACATATCTAGTGAGTCAACAAAGTGCATGGGTAGTGGAAATAATTACCTTATAATAAAATGTACATTTCGTTAACTGAAAGCTATTGCATTAATTAAATAAAAATTAAGTAACACTTCATAATAAGATAGGGATATATAAAAACATGATCGAAATTCCGTCAACATTCCCGACTTCGGCAGAAACATCTCCGAGTTCTATAAAAATACACCTGAAGAAAGTTGGAGGTTACATAGACCGAAACGTTTTAAAAATCACAGTGAAGATGAAAACAGTAGTCCGATAAATCATAATAATTCATTTAAACATGTTATAGTAAAATTGTAAAGTCAACAGTAAATTAGTGTTTTTAGATTATCGTTTAGTAAAATACGAAGAATAACCCCCCCCCAAACACACAATGTCTCCGACCAGTCTCTGGAGAACGTGGGCACATTTGTAAAGGTAGCTGCACGTGTAATTGTAGGGCAATAGTTGCGCAATCCCATCCACACCTTTTGCAGCAGAGTGTATAAAAGCGGGTCGGAAAATATCAGCAGCAGCGAACGACGACTAGTATACACAGAGATTAGCAGTAGCAGCACTAGTCGAAAAACACGATATGCAAATCAGGAAGTGTACATGAGAACAAGAAGGAAAAATGAGAGAAAAAAGTACATCACGTGCTCAAGCCGAAACAAAGTGCGCGTCGAAGAAAGTGAACGTGTGAAATCGAAGGCGAGAAATGACGAGTAAGGTGAGAGAGAAGGAAAGTCGACGTCAAAGTAAAAGACATGTAATTCGAAGGCGAAAGAAAAGAAACTTGCCACCCGCCCGTTATTTATTTCCAGTATTGTTTTTAGAGATTACTAAAGTGAAGAGTAACGACCACGTTACATATATTTATTTTTACAAATGAAAAAAGTAAGAATGAATAAAAAGAACTCCTGACGAAAAAGTATGAAATGCAGATATTGACCAGATTATATACTAAGACAATATTATTTGTATTTAATTATTCATATTTTACTGTGTGCACATTTAGGTTTTATTTTCTTGTTTTCTTTATTAGCCCAGGCAGGTTTACTTAAATTTTTGTAAAGAATATTTTATGGGAAAGGGATGGTATTTAACAGTGAGCGTGGGTTAGCGCGGCAGAAAATATTAGCAATAGCGAATTATAGCTGCTTATGAAGAGATGAGCAGCAGTAGTCGCATATACAAATTAGAAATTTCACGTAAAGAAGAAAAGAAAAGGAGTAGTAAGAAGTTGGCGTCAAAGGAAATGAACATGTAAAGTGAACACAACTTATTGCTGGATGCGGGAGGCGTTGAGTCAGAGAATAATGATGTACACCGAGCGAGATGGACTATGGCGAGACTTTTAAGTGGTGGCAAACAATTATAATTGATACCGACTCAGATTTTTTTATTTATTTATTTCTATTCCTGCTTTGTTTGTTTTTGTTTTTTTAACTTGCAACGTAAAGCTTGTGGCACAATATATTCATTTTCGTTCAAGCTGACTAGGTCTTTTAACGTAAAACAGTCAATATAGAAAAAAAGAAAGAAAAATAAACGTAACCACGTGACTATTCTTATTACCTTTGAAGGTTCAATATAAAGAAAAATGGCAAATAATTGTTAACACGTGACTTGGCCGTAAAACATACAAGAGTCAATATGAAGAAAAATATAAATGTTACCATATGACTAGGCATTTTAATATAAGGCGTTCAATTTCAACAAAAAAGGACGGAAAATTAACGTTACCACGTGGCTAGTCCTTTTAACAGAAAACAATCAATATAAAGACAAAAGGATGAAAAATAAACGTTAGAAAATGACTTTGCCTTTTAACATAAAAGGATGATTATGGAGAAAAAAGAGGAAAAATAGCGTTACCACGTGGCAAGACCTTTTAACAGAAAAACGTATCCATTAATACAAAAAAAGAAATAATAGTTTACACTTGACGAGGCTATTTAACATTTAACATACATAAAAAAGAAACAAAAAGAAACGTACAATGTGACTAGTTTTTAAACATAAAACGGTCAATAAAACAGAAAAAGGAATAAACATAAACGTTAGCACGCGACTCTGCCATTTTAACATTATATGGTCAATGTGAAGAAAAGGAAAATATAACCTTATTAAGCAACTAGGTCTTTAAACATATAAGTGCCAATATAACGAAAAAAGAAAGAAAAACAAATATTATCATGTTACAACCTGACAAGGTTTGTTTTAACATAAAAGCTTCAATATGAAGAAAAAAGAAAGAAAAATAAACGTTACAACCTGACTAGACTTTGTTTCATCAGAGCCAATATGAAGAAAAAAGATATATCCAATAAATAAATAAAATAATAAAAAAAGATAATAAAACAAAAAGCACATTATAACATTAAAAGAAAAATGATAAAAATAGAAATAAAAATAAATTAAATAAGATTTAAATTGTCCATAAATATAATACAAGTTAGTAAAGCATTTCATTCATCCAAGGCATGAAAATTGTAAAACAAAATGTTTTTACAATAGGCTTTAAAAATAAAGGTACAAGATTCAATTTGAAATTTATTTATCTTCAAAGTGCACTGTTATAAATTTAACAAAGTGAGGTATAAAAATTAAATTTAAATTGAATGAAACAATTACCTTGGATTTATTTTATATAATGTGTATTCTGTTGCACTTAAAAACATGATTGAAAATGTTTTATCTATATCATTAATTGCAAGATGAAATATGTTTTTAAATTGCCACAAAATATACATTACAGAAAACAAATTCAAGGTAATTTTTTTATTAATTTAAATTTATTTTATACATGAATTTATTTATTTTTCATACTTGTAGCTCATCTTTTTAAGATTATATTTTAAAACTCTCATTCTCACTATTTCAGATTGTATTTCTTCTCACACCACAACTTTTTTTGGCAACCCACTCTTTGTATTATTACAGGCCTTAATATTCTCTATGTTTCAGTTTGTATGTCTCTTCACACCACGACTCATTTTTGCAATCCCCTCTTTGTATAATTACAGGTCTGAATTTTCTTCCTGTTTCAGTTTGTATTTCTCCTCACACTACAACTCATTCTTGCAACCTCCTCTTTGTAATACAGGTCTGACTAATGAGAAAATCTGATTTTTTTTAAACTTTAAAATAACATTTTTAGATTAATTTATTTCAACTTCTTTCAGAATAGAAAATCTTTAAAATTTAATGAGGAACATATTTCATATATGTTTCATTAACAAATATTCAGTATATAACGAGAAAAATAGAAATGAAAATTTCAAAAGGAGCATATAACTGTTTACGGTCAATAGTAGTCCTCGCCAGCGAAAGTTTTTGTTATTGTTATTCTATTATTATTATTATTATTATTATTATTATTATTATTATTATTATTATTATTATTATTATTAAAAACATTGTGTGTTCTTCTCTTTCGCTCGGGGACTAATGATATAAACAAACGAATATAAATATAAATAAAAATAAAAATAAATAAGAAATTTGATTATAAAGGCAAAAAAGAAAACATAAGTAAATATATATATATATATAATAATATAAATATTAAAAAATAATAGAGGAGGGAAATTATCGAATAAAAAATAAGTAAATGGCATGGACATTGAAATATCTAATAAAAAGTAATTAATAAAAAATAAAAAATATAAAAATATAAATAAAATTGAGGAAGTAATAAAAATATGTTAAATATGTTAAATAGAAAATGTTATCATTTTATATATGTTGAGGTATTTCATTGTTACTACTGGAAATTATATTTTCAGTTTAAAATTCCTTCGTGGTAAATATAACAATGATTAAAAATATATATCCTAATTATCCATGCATAAGTTATCTTTATGTGTTATTTATTAAATTTAGATACATTCTCATTTTTACACGTGTGTGTGTATATGTATATGCATATATGTGCATGCATATAAATATGTAAGCGTGTGGGTATATATGTTTATATATATATATATATATATATATATATATATATATACACGTTTGATTTTTCACGTATATACGTTCGACTAAGTTACTGATATGCTATTCGTGTATATATGTCTGCCTGTGTGTTAACTGCATGCGCTAATATGTTTTATCCCCCCCTTGAGACGACCTCTTTCTATCTTTCTTTCTTAATGTTTCTTCTACAGTGAATGAAACTAAAGTTTTTAAACACATCCCCTACCTTATTTTTAAATGATTTCCAATGTGTTTACACCCCTCCTATTTTTTATGGCATTGTAATCAGGCTAACCACTTTTCCCCGGTCTTTTATTTCTCAGTTTCTTTTTTCTCTTTCTGTCTTATTTTGTTCTTCTTTTTATTTGTTTCTCTCTTTTTATCTTCTTTTTTATTTTCTTTTTCTTCTTCCTTTTATCCTGTTAAGTCTTAATGCTCTTTCTTCCCCTATCGCTTTCCATATTTGGAGTCTTAAATGTCACTTTACCGATCACCCATCCCTTTCTTTATTTTAAATTTAACATTTACTTTTTATTAAAACAAAGACACTTTTCTTCTTCTATTTGTGAACCAGTCTTATTCACTGATACATAAACCCTATTGCGTCGCCTGACGAGGACTTTTGATGTTTGCAAATAAATTGTCCGCAACATTAGCACGTTCAGTGTAGCGATGTAATACATGTAATATTTTCTCTATAAATAAACATATTATATATATATATATATATGTGTGTGCGTGTGTGTGTGCGCGCGCGTTGATCTTTGTATGTGTGCGTATTTTTACAGGATTTATATATATATATATATATATATATATATATATATATATATATATATATATATATATATATATAGTATATGCGGAAGGTTTTTGTAAGCGAGTTTATTCGTGCCTGCATGTGTATAATTATCTGTGTTTAATATGTTTGTTTTGGATTGTAGTTCATTTTTACTTGGTCAGTTTACATACACGTTCTTGTTACTCTTGTCTCCTCTTACGGCCGTAATCGACCGTCCATCTCTGTCTGACTGCTGCATCAGTGCCCGTTTCCTTTGCGTTCTTTCCATCTATCATATCTTTATATATCTGGACTCGTTCTGCATGTGACTCCCTGGTGCGTGGCAAGGATCCCATGCATTACAATGATCGAGGCGTCGTTAATGTATTACTCTGCACACACCAGCCTGTAATTAATCATGTGTCTGTATTCATTGAAAGAGAGACAAAGTCGAATGTAAGACGATATTTTCACTGTATTTTGTTTTTTAATTTTTCTTTTTACTGTCCCTGTCGACTAATATTTGTCGGCAAAACAAAATGATAGAGAATGAATCAACAAAGGCCAGACTAAATGAAATATGTAAAAAGCCTGATATTGAACATGGACGCGGTCAATTCCTGGTGTTAGGGGTCAGCTATAAATAACTAAGTCGAGCGGTTTGATTTGATTCCAAACAAACTGTAATTCATAGCATTTCATATATACGAGACTTGTGAAAGAAAATAAAAACAAAAATATGAATTTGCTGCATAAATCGAACTTTTTCCTTTAACATAGACAATTCGGCTGTCCTATATGTAACATTTACTTGGAAATAAACTATTTGATACTACTTATGTTCACTAGCAAAATACATGCTCTACATTTAGCGATAGAATACACTCGAAAAATATAAATATCAAAAGCAAACATATGAATGCATCATAGCACTAAGATTATAATATATTAGGATACTTATACAAAATGAGGACGATGCTATCGTTGGGATATTCCATGCAGTTTAGAGCAAACACCGCTACGTGCTGTAATCGCAGTAAACGGTGTATTATTAAAAACATATCTATATATTAATACGACAGCGTGTGTTATTTTCTGTGTCACACTAACATACGGGTCGTTTAATTATCATATGTACTTCCGTTTATTGTAATGAATAATCATGCCAAGCCTTCTTCATGAGTTTTGGTTTCAGTTTCGATTATAGCTGATGGCACCTTAGTCATCTAATTTGTTTTTATTAAAACTACCGCAGTTAAGTCACACATAAAACTAGCCATTCGCAAAGATTATTCACAGGGAAAAATGAGACATTTAACACACTCGTGACCAACACAGACAACACTTATAAAAAACTAGAGAACTAATCGACAATAATTCCTGCACTCTACCCATTCAATTATATAGAATTATGTAAACGCACGCATTTAGTATATCAAATGCAATATACCGTTTGCAGGGAGGGCTACATCGACCGTACACCCAGGAACTTGCACATACGTATAAAAGAACACATTACGATCCGGGCATTTTCAATTCATAAACACCTATCTTACAACGACAACCATCAAAAAGACATAGAAACCAACATAAACCATATAGAAATAAACCGATAAAAATCTAGGATAAAAGGAACCATAACAAATAAAAATGTAAAAGCAAAACAAATAAATGGGCAGGACTAAACTGCAGTTTTTTCATATATACACAGAAACAACAGCACTTTTAACATGCACTCATACGTGTAATGACAAATAAATAATTATATTACTATCTTTACTACTAATCAATAACAATATATAATAACTAATAACAAAGCTAGTTAAAACAGAGAATAAATATATATGTGAATAAATATATATGTGTATGTACACAAATATAAATTAATAATCAATCAAACAGAAAAAAATGACAAAATAAATATATAGTAAATAAACGAACAAATAAAGGTGTAATATAATGAATTAATTCATTTATTAAAAAATAATAATATATACAGATATACGTGTACAAATATTGGAGTATAGTATTTGGTCGAGAAAACAAATCCGAGAAAACTGCCGGATATCCCACGACACTAATACAGCAGTCCTTATCATTTACCACTAATCACTAATCACTAATCACTAACCATATTTAATAAATAATAAGATAGAACAGAGAAAACCATAAAAACATATACATGAATAAAAAAAATGGAATAAAGAAATAACGATATAAAAAATAAATAAACAAAAATATGGTATATATATATATATATATATATATATATATATATATATATATATATACAAGTAATTATATTTCCCAATAGTAGTAAATATTC
>NC_136485.1:26919160-26999160 GCF_053919585.1 Euprymna scolopes
CGTCCGTCTACTTTAGAATCTTTCGTTTACTCCTATCCGCTGTTTATATTGAATACGTCTTCCATTACCAACTCTAGACACACAAGCCGGTAATTAATCATAGGCCTGGATTACAACGAAAGGCAGACAACGTCGAATGTAAGAAGAACATTCGTTCCCATGTCTTTTCCGCTACACCCCACTTTTTATCGGCAAAAGAAAATGATAGTGGGGAATGTAAGGATCTTGATATTGAACATGTTTGCGGTCACTTCATGGCGCTGGTGGTCAACTATAAATAACTGAGGGTATGAAAATCATAGAAAAAGCATTGAAACCTAGAAGGGTGCCAATAAAATCTGTTTACAATTTGCGTCACTTTCTCTTCAAAAATAGCCATGCACATCGATTTGTTTTTACGATGTGCGTTTTTGTACTTTATTCTTTTGTTCTTCCATTTTGTTTATTCGTCCAATTCCTGTTGGTTCCTTCGCTCATTCGCTTAGCATTTACATACTAGGTGTCTTATGGACCTAATCTGCACTAAAGCTCTTGTTCAGATTTTTTACATGTTCATAAATAACCAAATTTTATAATTAATTACATTCATAGAATTCATCTGAACTTTTGCAATCAACAAAATATGTAAAATTATAATAATCCCTATGATCCGAATAAAAATGTTATTTCGGCCAGAGTTCTTATACTTGTATGACAAAAATTGACTGCATGACTAGCAGAGCGACGCAACATTGCAAATGCATAAAAAACTTATATCTTCATCGCCTTCATCCCTTCTATTTTCACTCCCTTCCTCGTCACCTTTTCCTTCTTTGTTGAGCCCACTCTTCTCCCTATACATACACACCCATAACTTGAATTAATATAAGAGAAATAAGGCATAGATAAATCAGAGTAACTCCAGTGTATATTATTTTTAATCGATGCGTGTACGACTTCATAAATTTCAATGAGATAAATGGCGTTTATATTATATAATTTCCTTTACTTGTACATATTACCTACAGAAATACCCGTACTTGTCTGAGTCCAAAAGCCATTTAAAAAAAATAGACTAAAACATTATATACAACTTTCAAATTTTTATACATTCTTTATTTATACTCCCTTTCGCCTTAAATATGTACAGGAAGACAGACACACAATCGTTGAGCTTTTCTTACATCGTATTATATATTTAGACACACAGATACACACACACATAGATCCATCATGTTGTTGGTCATCTTAGTAGGATGGAGGTTGGATAATTGCTCGAATGAACATAAGGGGGCAGTAGTGAAAATTTCTATTGACATAAACGTATAAACACTAAGACGGATTTCCTATTCTAAGTGACCCTCCTGGGGCTCCACCTCCGTTGTTGGAAGTGAGCTATATCATCGTAAAACTTCTCATAATACGTTCGGCAGGCCAACGTCGGACGGTGTGTGTAAGCATAAGGTTATATTAAGGGGCCACGGAGACCCCAAGTCGGTTGGTGCGAGAGCGGTGAACCTCGTTAAAACTTCACCACGCCATATTGGGTTAACCTGCTATACTTAGTAACTCTAAAGGTTTGAGCATACACAGGTCTTCCAATTATAAATGACTACCCTCCGACCCCACGCTTCTTGGTAGGAGTGAGCTCTGTACCTCGTCAGAACTTCCCTTTCTCTGTGATGGGCTATCCTGAAAAATGTGGTAGTTCTACGTGAAATGGTGTTAGAATTTAAACGGTTCCTTCTAATAAGTGACCTCTTCCCTTGAGCATCACAATTTCATAACCATTTCAGATTCTTGATACTTTTCTGTCATTGTATATGACCGTTTATTATACTAGTAATTATATAGTAGCCTATTTGTGTACAGCGGACAGACACACAGCCATTGAGCTTTATTATATTGAAGATTTATCAGGGGCCACGCAGTTGACAATATACAAATTTTAATGATGTTTGTTACGTTTATTTCGAGTTTTAACTTCACATACTAGCATGCGTCTAGCCTTTACATAAAAGATTATGAAAGTAAAAGAAAAGTAAAAGAAAAACATGAGCAACATATAAAACGTATAGTGAATCCCAACGATGAACTGGAGCAGAAATCATTACATAATTATAATTACCAGTGCTGTATATCTTTTATTTTAATACTTTATATGAACTAGATTAAATACTGACTTTAGGAACAGTTGCTAAATTTTCTGCTATTGTTAGCTTTACAGCGTTTTTTTTTTTTTACAGGTTCCTGATTTCCGTTCGTTGACTTCTATATTCAATATATTTTCTTAGATAGTGCACATTCGTTTTTTACCATAATTTTAGTCAGACATTTCTCCTTGGGTGTTTTTTCTCTATTTCGTTGTTTGCAACAAATTAAGTATTTCATGTCCAATTATTTTTTGTGTACCTCCACCGTTAGTAAATACGTTCATACTTATTATTTCTGATCATGTTTGGATAACATTCACATATTTAGTGTGTATTCTTGTGAAATATGTACCCTGAAGTCCGTTTTTGTTAGATATTCGCTTTGCCCATTGAGTCGACATTTAATATTTTATCTTCTGTTTTTAAATATTAGTCTTCCTGTAATCTGGTGAGATCATTTTACCATAGTTAAATTAGTTTTTCGTATAATTCGCATTCTCATGTGTTCTTTTGAAAAAAAATAATACATTTTGGAGGTGTACAGATTTGATTTCGTCCCCACAGACCGGACAAAAAAGGATTGTTATAAAAGGTTAGTGATTGAATAAACATGCTCTCGATCTCCTTAAAGTTTATTCTAAGTGAATGTTGCTTGTCTTCAGAATGCCTATATCATAACTGCATTGGCGCTAAACTTGAAAAACAATAACCTCACATACTTTTTTAAAATTAAGTACACCACTCCCACAGCCCCACAACTGTAAATTTTAATATATCATTAACTTACATTATAATTGTATATTAATATATATATACATATATATATATATATACATATATATATATATTCATACATACGTATATATATATATATATATATATATATATATATATATACATATGTATTATGTATAGTCGTGAATTATGTATATTAGTATTAGCTAAATAAAAATAGGAAAAATAATAATAGAAATTAACTACTAAAAATTAATAATAGAAATAAATTGCATCTTCTCACTGCTATGAAATAAATGTCTAGCATCTAGAAATCTCAAAGAAAATGGAAAGACTGAGGAGAGAAAGAACTAATCAGATATTTGTGAAAAGTGTAATGAACACTGGTACCTTGGGGAAGCTTATTGCTACCCAGATTCCAGTTAATGTCCAAAGAGCATTGCCAATAACGCTTATAACGCTAATTAACGCAACTAAAGCTAATTTATTTTGAAAAGTGTCTGACAGAGTATGGGAATACTGAAAATCTGGTGCCTCTTCTTGCTACGTATACTTCCGGGAAATCTAGCGCTTATTGTCATTGTGGAACCAATTGTGGGTGAGCTGCTATTAAATAATAGTAGAATCAGTCCCCCGAAATATAGAGGGAATTTAGGAGGAATTCCAATAGAAGAAAACGATATTCTACAGGAACCGACAATAATGAAAAGGATGAACGTCTTGAAATGTGTAACAAATACACATATAAAATATGCTAATCATTCAGATAGAAACAAAACAAGAACCAAACAAATCATCGGAAAATTATATGCAATGCACTTTATCAGAAAAATACAAGAAATAGTAAAAAAGAAATAATACGTAAATTAAAAAAATATATATAAATATAAAAACACGTCAATATTGGTTGGTACAAAAGGAAATAGTTGTAAGTGGCATGATGAATGGAAAGACTGTACATGGAAAGAATTAATCGAGACTCCAATAAAAAAGAGAGTGTTTGAAAACATTAGAGTAGGCACTTATTACGATTCAAACCCCAGTAAAAACGGAATTATTTTTAAATGTAGGAAACAAATGGCGAGAAGTTGTTACGATAAAAAGATTATTTGCAAATATTATCAAAGGGGGTGTAATACTGGTTGTCACTTATACTTCAGAAAACCTCATCGGTTATAATCAATGAAAAACTTCTGACAATAAACTGTATGAAAAATGGTAGTGAAAAATAATACTAATATAAACAATGATAGACAATTAGATAACAATATAGAGCTAAAGATAATCTATAGAAAAGACTAGACGTAAAATGAAAAAACTAGATCTATGTAACAGCGGAATGAATGAGAATGAATAAGTACAAATAGAAGAAATAATACAATTTATGAATGAGGGAAAACGCACATCCTTAACGAACTAAGAATTGAAGACATTAAAAAAACAACAAAACAACAAAACTACAAATTAGCCAAACAATTAACCCATACACATCCCAACAGATGATATTACGGACATGGACAATCGGCCTAAACAGTAACCATCAAATTTAAAGGACAGAGAAAGAAAATGGACCAACAAATATTGGATTAGAATTGAGACAAACTCTGATTTACAAACGTATAAAGGAAATCAATGCAATAAACAAGATGAAAGCGAAATTAGAAGATAAAGAATAGAAATGTGACCATCACAGAGAGTTAACTTTTGCTTCAATTATTCTTCTTATGAAAAAGAACTTTTGAAAACAATGAAACTCTATCCTATCCGAATGTGAATTGAGGAACAAGACGAAAAGGAACAACTGGGGTCGACAGAAACAAAACATAAATGGAGAAAAATATGAAACCCATAACAGGATCATAATAGATATGCTGAATGCCTTAGACACGAAAGAAGGGCCACAGCAAATCGAGCAAAGGGCAGAGAATGAAACCAAGAGAATCATGTCACGACGGAATACACGCATACTGGATTTTAAAAACACCAGCACTAGACGAAAGGCTAATCCAGAAACATATAATGTGTATCCACGAAGTAGACGTGCTCGAATGGATGACTAAGTGTAGAACCACACTGGGGAAAAACTGACGGAAAAAAGGAACCATCCCAAGCAAGTACATTCCTATGACACATTTACCACTAATGTGGAAACTACTTACAGCGCAACTGAGAGAACAAATTTATGAAACTGTTTATAACCGCGAACTACTGTCCGAATGACCGAAAGATACCAAAAAGGAAAAAGAGGAAAGCGTGACATAATAAATAAAAACAAAATGATCCTGAGGATTGCAAACATAGATAAACGAACATAGCCATGGCATGGATCGACAACAAGAAAGCGTATGACAGGATCCAACAAGCATGAGCAATATAATGCATGAAAATGTACAAAATACCAAATAAGAATATCAATTCGACAGAAAATGTAATGAGAAAATGATGAACAAACAGATGATC
Organism: Euprymna scolopes; assembly: GCF_053919585.1. Classification (NCBI taxonomy): domain Eukaryota; kingdom Metazoa; phylum Mollusca; class Cephalopoda; order Sepiida; family Sepiolidae; genus Euprymna; species Euprymna scolopes. The sequence continues at coordinate 26,924,488 of NC_136485.1, forward strand.
GGAAATATATAACAGATATTAAAATACAAGGAGTTATAATTAAAGATGACCTAGTATCACTACTTCTGATCGCCATAGCCATGCAGCCTCTGAACTAAAAACAATGCCAAACCAGATAAAGTTCACTAATACCGATGACAGAATAAACGATTTAATGTACATGGATGACGGGAAACTTTTTGCAAAAACCAAGAAGGGAGATGAAGCACTAATATCCTCAATTAAAATATTCGTCCTGGATATCCGAACGGAATTCGGTATCGAAAAGTGCGAACTGCTGATAATGAGAAAGGATAATATAGAAGCAATGACGTCATAGAACTACCTAACCAAACGGAAATGAAGGCACTAAGTGAACATAACAACTACAAATACGTGGAATATCTTTCAGCACACAATATCAAATCAACAGATATGATAGACAAAAGTAAAAGCAATACTCCAGAAGAACATAAAACATCCTCGAAACTAATCTATATGGTAGAAACCTAATAAGAGTTACCAACACTCTGACAATGTCTATAGTAAGCTACTGTGTATCGTTTACAAGATGGACCAAACAAGAACTGAGGCATCTCGGCAAGATGGCTAGACAACTCATGACGTTGCATAATGCACTGAGCTCAACGGATGACGTTGACTGACTCTGTGAAAAGGAAATATAAAATAAAAGGAATGATTTGTATAGAACGGTGTGTAAGTGATACAATAAATAGAAACTGAAAAATACATGATGAAGAATATCGGGAGAATAATCACCGAAGCAAGAGACACTGACAAAACAAAACATACAGAAAAAGAGCGATAGAAATGGGGAATAGAGGACGGGAAAATAGGAGGAGCTGCTACAAGTGCGATTATTATAAGTGACAAAAGATGAGACTAACGAAAAGGCATTGCTATGACTACAAAATAAAAACTAAACAAGATAAAAGTAAGTAGAACCAACTGTATTATAACAAGGATACACAGGAAACAACAAACTGTAGATTCAGACTCTCTGGACAAGAATACGTACGAAACAATAAATCATATTATAAACGAATGCAACAAAGTACACATAATAAACACGGATAATTGAAAAATGAAATTCTGCAGTTATATACACTTTGAAAACACAGACAAAAGGTACAAACACAGACGTGAACAGTACCTGAGAATAACAGTTTAAAATGTTGTGGGAATTGAATATACAAACGGATAAACCTATCCAAGCAAGACGATCAAACGGCATTAGTACAAGAATGAAAAAGTATTTCCAGATTGTAGATTTTTTTATTCCAACAGACGCAGATTGAACGTCAAGGAGACAGAGAAGCTGAGCAAATACAGCGAACTGGCTAGAGAGCTAAGATAGATATGGAAGACGAAGAAAAGGCAATATAACACCAATAATCGTTGGAGTACTTCATGAATTTATTTACACGAGTTATTAACCAGTAAGCAACAAGTGATCCATTTTAATTTCCTGTTATCACGTAAACTTAATTTCTAATATGTCACACCTCTCTCGATCACCTTTACAAAGCATTGTATATTATCACAATCTGAGATTCCCATATAGTTCCTATTGAATATTAGCGAGGTGTGTGATAGCAAGTGCACCGTTTTATTTATTTATTAAAAAAAAATGTTCATTATTAATCAAAGTTCGGATACACCTCAGGGATAGGAATAAATATATGCATGGTAGGCATTTTGACAATAGTGTAGTATGAAACTGGATTTTATGATATCCACATTTAGGTTTAAGATTGGACGGAAAATGATGGAAATTATAGATAGAGGTGTTTGCTGGCAGAGTATTTTTTGTGGGAGTCTGGCTAAGGAGGACATTTAATTTGAGCTCAGGGGAACACTTGATATGAAACTGATAGTGCAGAGACACGCGCAACATTTCTTCTATATGGTGGAAATGCCGGGAAGAAAAGAAGGTTTCAAAGTCGGTGTGCAACCCTGTCAAGGCAGCATATTGTCTGTGAGAAGTCTTAGCCAAGTTGTGACAATATTATTTTATGCCAGGACGTACATTGCTCTTATACAGATAAAGGATTACATCGGCAGTGAGATACGTACTTAAGCGGTAAAATGGTTCAAATATTTATCCAGCAACCTTGGCAACGGATTTGATATATGTGCTCTATCTCAGATCTGAAGTGGATGTCGGGCTCAGAAGTTTGCTAAAACATAGACAGGCCACCTAAGACAAAGGCAATTCATTTTAATTAGGGCCGGAACAGAGTAATAGCTTGATGATTGACAGAGAGAAGCTTGGTCTTATACACATTTAAATTAAATTGCGATTTTTTTTTTAAATTGCACCCTTGATCCAGAGAAGAAAAGAATGGACCAAAGAGAGTTTGGTCATGAACAGGAGTTTGAAGTGTTGTCATAGATGGTAGTGTCGTCTGAATTAATATACACGTATTTTCTGAGAATGTTACTAGGGAGATAATTGATGAAGATTACAAGAGAGTTTGACCCAGGATGGAATCCTCACTTACTCAAACCTTATACTTAGGCTTCTGATTTTCTCAACCAGCCACTAATTTAATAAACCAATCAACATTATTTCTCATCATTAGCATTTTTAGTATATCTTGCCCGCACTTTCGTTATACCAGTGTTATTGTATTACGACTTATATTTGGTTGGCCCGTGACTACTGAGGTGTTATATTCATTTTATAGTTCTGCTATTTTCGTTAATTCGTAATTCATTGATTTTAATCCTTTGTTTGATTCATATTTAATTATATAAATAAAACGACAGGAAATGCATAATCTGCCTTCCTATTCTTTCTATGGTTGGTTTAATCATATTATTTCTGTTTGTTTTTTTTATTTCTTTGTGAATAATGTTAGTAGCCTTAATAGTAAGGGTGATAGTATGTGTATAATATAACAGATCTAGAAACGCTCCTATCAACGTTTGAAGAGAGTGTGAAATAAATGTATGTCAGAGAAATAGCTGAGAGTATATAATTGATATCAATAAAAAAACTGCTGAAACATAAAGGAAAAGCATTCAATGTGATGACAAATACACCTGTCATACAGACGCAAGCCGGACATATAGAAACTGCTACAGATGTAAAATAGAAAGCGACACTATAGAGATGTATAACACTTTAAACTGTAAAATTGTAAATTAATCCATATTCAACCTATTGTTGTACTTTAATAAAAGACTGGTGCTAAACCAAGTAATCGAGGAAGTTTAAGGAGGATTCAAGAACCTAGGAGAGAAAGCACTAACCGTCCCTTGGATAAGTTTAAAAAAGACATGAACTCTTGCAGACTTATTGCTCCACAAATCTAATGTTTCAAAAATGATCAGGAGGTGCTAAAATCCATTTCAAATCGATAAAACGATTTTAAAAAAAACTAAACACCTGGCCTTAAGCGTTGTACACTCCGCATTTGAATTGCGAGTGTGCTGACAATGGTTATGTTGTCATAATTTGGATTGATAGATAGCGTGAGTTGACCAGCGGCGCAACTCCGACCTCGCTCATTGAACATTGTGCCACTTTTTAAGATGTACACAACTGACTTAATAGTTTGCAAAAAAAAAAGTGTTTTACCAACAGATATGGAATAATGTCATCCTTTCTATAGCGACAATTTTATCGTTCCACGCTCAATGTATGCAAGTGAAATAAAACAAATGTACCCCAAACATATACTGTGATGTAATATATCATTAAATAATAATAATATGCATGCTCACTCAATACATAAAAAATCTAAAACAAATATCCAATTATGTTCGTACAAATGTATCCATCCATTGCAAGCGTATGGGTTAGCATCGCACGAGATACTTCTAGGTTTATAACTTTTACAAAAAAGTATACTATGAAGCTGCGAATTGATTTTATGAAAAGTGTTATCTGACAAATACTATCACTAATTATTGAATCTTGCGTAAGCAAGATTATAGAAGCTCTGGAGAAATACTGAATATAAAATAATGATGGGTTGTTTATCGTGTCCAAGATCGTGTCGTGTCAGATGATTTATGCATAGTAAAGTGAGGAAAATTTGAGAAGGAAATGCTATGTGCAATATCTTTTTATATAATTTAGATAACATAGAACAGAAATTACGAATAACTATATTAAAAAAATAGAAAAATCTATTAGTAGGCAAGGCAAATGAGGTAACAAAGGTAAACTGTTGATAAAATTGTAAACCGCACCAAAAATAAATGAAGCAAGTTGGAAGATGCTGGAATAAAATAGTGATGGATATCTTGAAAAAATAATTACATAAAAACGGATACTTAACGATATTGGGAAAACGGATTTGATTTAAGCATATTATAATTTCCAGCAAATATACAGAATTTAGCTGATCATAAAATAAAGTTGTAGTATTCAAAAGTACAAAACTTCGGCTTGATTATATTAGTAGTTGTAGAAAGAAAAATACTCACGAAACAATAAAAAATCATAATCAAAACGATTCTAATGAATCAGCATATATTTTAAGAATACATCTCGAATATGAAACGAACATATTTTCAGAACATTGGTACCAGAAATGTCTTGCGCATAATCTACGGCACGATAGGTTAAATGAAAGTGCGAACAATTAAGACGAATAACATTGGGTTAAAACAAATTGACTCCAAAAACAAAAAGACTACAACGATAACTATATCTTACATCCTAAGATAAAATAGGGAAATTGTACAAACAATTGGAAATCTATAAAAATGAAAACATTCTGAAGCGTAGCAACATATATACCTCAGTATATTATATCAATAAAGACAGTAAACATATTAAGAAGTACGAGATGATTTTCCGCATGTGTCGGCAGGGATTTAGAATTATAAAAAGCATGACACCGAACAACGATGCATTTTATTGTAATATAAAAAAGAATGTAAAATAATTCGTAATTATAAATGCATGCGTTTTCTGTAATACACTTAGTCAAATATAAACACATAACACTAATACGCTGATTGTAAAACGGATAAAAAAGAGCGAGAGCTAATACTAGTGTTAAGTCTCAACTGAAAATAGATACTCCTATGAGAAAAACCGCGGATGTAATTGTTAGACAAGGGTTGTCCAATTGCCAACCAAAGTCTTCTTGAATCGGCACTGCTTAATGTCAACAGCAAGGAGGTGTGCAAGACGACTTGAAACAATGGCAAGATAAGCAAGAAGCACATACAACACCTGAAATGTCTTAATAGTCACCCGTTTTAATACTTTCCGGCCTAAACGTTTCTTACATTTGGCGATCTAACGTGAAGAGGTGTATCAACGTACTTATGCTGACTATTACATGAGAGTGAGATGAAGGATATTACATACACTTAAACGAAAAACGAAAATATGACCGTGGATTTGAAAAATAGTATAACCACCCAAGGCGATAACAACATATCCCTAATATACGGGACAATATAAATGCAAAATACAATTCGAAACACGATGTAAATGTAAAATAAGAACGCGATACAGCATAACAGACTGGAACGTAATACAGAAAACACAGTTCCTAAGAATAATAAATATACATGACTTAACTCGGTAGGCTGTTTTCTATGAACATTGCACATACACGATTTTAAACTGCTTGTTAAATAATTCTAAACGCACAAACGCAAGGCATGTAAACTATGCTATAAAATACCAACCGATTAGACAGTAAAAATAAATAACAGCCTAAATATCGACTTAGTAATAAGTTCTATCGTCAAGTGGAAAAGTAATATAATATTAATTTGATCACACGGAAACAGAAAATAAAACTGAATTCCATTCGATGGATCATTATAATAATTTGTGTATATATATATATATATATATATATATATATATATATATATATATATAGAGAGAGAGAGAGAGAGAGAGAGAGAGAGAGAGTGTGAGAGAGAAAGTGAGAGAGATGCACACACACACACACATAATACACACACACTTTTCTTCACAAACAATGATATTGTTACTTGGAATCAAAAGTATTTCTATTTGGAATAGCGTATCACAGAGGAATACGAGGGGTTCATTAGCGAGATGATTGTTCACATTACATTAAACTTCTGCAGGTTTATAAAATGAGTGAAACAGGAAAGAGGGAGTCTACAAGTTTTAGGGAAGAAGCAATTTGATTAAATGGCCTTAATTAGCCTCAATGCTAGATTGGTGAGATATTCTTGATTTCGGATTAGTCAAGTGTGAGAACGTCCAGGCTACTTGCCATTTAATTACTTGTAAAACTGGAACACAGATGTCAATTGTACCATAACATACAGGTTGAAACTTGGCTGATTAGATTTGAGACTTTTTGCAACCTTCTAAATAATGTAAAACTAGTTGTAGATACTATACCAAATGTGACAACAATACTCCATGCATGGGCCAATAAAATGTAAAGAGTTCGTCTCCACCTTACAGTACATTAAAGAAAACACTAACATTAATATTTACCATACCCTTTTATGCTTCTAATTTTGCCCTTTTTTTCTGCTTACATAAACATAAAGAATAATTGTAAACGTTTACTCATAATTTAATTTTTTTATGGTTTCTTTTAATGCATTAACATGTAAAATTTATTGTATATTAGTTAGCCTCTTTCATCTGATGAGAAAAATGTATTTTTCGAAACCCCGCAGAACAATGGCTTTCAAATTTATTTGTATTTCTCGTGGGATAATTAAAAATGCTATATACTTTCCTTACATGTTTTTAAAGTTTTTTTTTTTTTTCTGAAGATTTTAATTTCTTTTCATTAAGGATATTTTTCCTATTAAATGCATATGTATGTATATACATATATATATATGTGTATGTGTGTGTGTATTCGTGGTTCAACATGTGTGTGTATACGAAGTTCTTTAAATAAGTTTTAAAGTGTTGTACAGGTTTTTAGTATTGTCCTAGACTATTGAAAATACATTATATTATTTCTGCACATCTTTTAAGGTGTCACACTATTTTTTTTTATTTCAGGTTCAAACAAATAAGACTACAGGAATTCGAATACACTCTACTAAAGCCTGGTTTCACAGCTGGTGAATTTCCACAATGCAACCTGACCATGAGGACATCTTAACAGAACGATCTGGGGCATCTTGTATGAATCTGGCACCGGTTTTTAAGTAGCATAAAACATTCTCAGAAAGCAGGGGATCTATGAGAGATGATGAGTAAGGAATTTAGAACACAAAAGTTGATTGGTCAAAGATGTAACTTCTTTGGTAAGGGGCATCGTATTTCTATGGAGACAATAAGTGTCACAATATGGATTTAGCAAGCCCGTTCTATTGAAGATATTCTAACTGTAATCCGGGAACGTTTTTACCATGCACTGGATAATTATGCGGAGGGGAGAACAGTAACCTAGATATATCTAAGGCTTTTGACAGTGTATGACACAATGGTTTCTTATGAAAATAACAGTAATACTGGACGAATTCTTAACATAATTAAATCCTTCTTAAATGAAGGTTCAAATAAATTGATATAAATGCGGGTGTACCTCAGGGATAGACCTTGGACCTTAATTATTACTGATATTCATAAATGACTTACCTGATAAAATTATCTCTGAGATGGGTATATTTGCCGACGACACCACGCTTTATATATGACACGTTAGGATCCCTAATGAACATATATCTAAGGTAATGGTTGAAATCCTATAAGAAAGTCTTCAGTTTGTAGTAGAATGGGGGCATAAATGGATGGTAACGTTAAAAGCTGCCAAGACAAAGCTAGTCTCCTTTAATAATTACATGAAACCTTACCAACCACCAATAGCTATGGCTAGAGATATTTTACCTGAGAGCAAAACTGTTCACAAGAAACATGAGTTGCAATAGAGACATTGAGATCATTGCTAAGGCTGCTGCAAAAAAGGGGGCTCTCTCTATCGTGTTAGATTGTTACGCCTGAAAGTATCCTGTACCTCTACAAGGCCACCATGCGCCTATGTATGGAGGACTGCTACCGAATTTGGGCTGGTGCATTTGCTACTAGTATCTCACTCCTGGACAAGGTCCTAAAGAGAGTCGCCAACCTGATAGACCCGAACTGTCATCAAAACTCCAGCCCCTGTCCCACCGACGAAAGTTTGCATCCTTCTGTCTGTTTTACAAGTATTTTAATGATGTATGCTCTGACAAAGTACAAACACTTGTATTCCTTCGACGAAAATACCCCCGACAAACCCGACAAGCAACAAAGTCCCATCTTTACACTGTTGAGATCTCTAGGTGTAAGAAAGCCTTCTATTCTATTAGTTTCTTCTCCAGAACAGCAGGAATTTGGAATTCTCTTCCGGTTTCCTGCTTCCCCAACCGTACTGATATGCAGAAGTTCAAATGTAATTTGAACAGACATCTTCCTGCTAAACTTCCTACATAATACACCTTACACTTTGGTCTCTGATAGTAGCCTCCTACATCAAAGTGGCAATATGCCTTGTTTGGGTGAAGATGTAATAAAAAAATTATTCACTAAGAACTAAAGGGGCAGAAAATTTGCATTTATGAAGCAGTCAAAACTCATTCTCTGTCACAGACTATTTCATCAAGATGGCATCAAGTTTCTCGACGCTCTTATAGCATAGACATTGCTCCTGCGACTTTTGCTTAATATCTGAGCTCAAGAAAAAAATTTAGACACTGACGTTATCAGAAAATTGAGGAGATAAAAGAGGTTGTGACGAAGGTTAATGACATATCTGCGACATGGAAATCACATAATGTTTTCAACTATTTGTTGGAAGGATACAACAGCCGAAGAGGATTACTTTAAGGGGGATAACAGTTTCCGAAGTGTATTAATAGTAAAAATTTCCATACAAAAAAGTATGTAAACTTATTGAATGCACATTATGCGTATATATATATATATATATATATATATATATATATATATATATATATATATATATATATATATATATATATGTGGGGGGTGCGTGTGTTTGTGTGTATGCATACATATATATGTTTGCGAATTTACTCCATCTGCAATTATGTACATTTCACAACATAACTTTATCCGTATATATATATATATATATATATATATATATATATATATACTAGACTACCCGTTACCCGTCGGGTCAGTATGTTATATTAGCTATGGAATTCATGTATGAACGTGACACTTATGACGTAATTTTTTTTTTTTTTACATAACAGAAACATTTCTATGAAATGAAAAAAAATATACATAGATTTCTATTAGTGGTTCTGTTTATTATAATTGATTATATTGTAATAAAAACTTATAGTTACTGAATTATAAGTGGTTGGTCATACTTACATGTAAATGTGTACTGAACAGATACCATAACATTTATTATACTTAAATGCAAAGTTTGAGTTATCTGCTTTTTTTACATCGTTAATTTCTATATTACGTTTAAGTTATTTTAACCCCATATTAAATAATAATTTCGAAATAATAACATTTATAAAACTTATTATTTCGCGTTTCAATTATCCAAATAAACAATTGTTTATACTGTCTGTTTTTTCCATCGTTCGTTTCTGTATTACGTTTAAGTTAATTTAAACCCCACTCTTCCCATGTTAAATAATTATTTCGAAATAATAATGTTAATATTTCAGTGCGCAGGTCAAAATCTGCAAAAGAAGCGATTTGTGTTTATTTGTTTACATTATTATGGGTCAACTTTTATGTGCGCATGCGCCACTGGATGTTGTAAACTGGAAAGTGGGTTGCATACATCGTTACAAGGTCATTTGAGTGTTATAATAATATAGATAGCAGAAAACACTTATGAGGAGGAATTTACTAATCAAGGAGAAGTAGTCTCCAAAAACCATATATAAATATAGTAATTTATAGTTTAGTTCCAACCAAACGAAATAGCTCAGTACATTAACTGAGGGTGGTAGTGCTTAGAATATATAATAAGAAGAACAGAGTTGTAAAGTAAAATTATAAAAAAAGTTTGTTTTATTGTCCGGCACAATGATCAAAAGTTGGTCGCTTAATTTATCTTCAAATACTTAACATACACTACACCAGACTTCCTTCAACACGGTTAGTCATCTTTGTGTGGCTTCAACTCTGAATAAACTTTTCACATGAATAGTTTTACATATTTAGATATTCTGTTATTTTTTAAGTTTTTGGACTGCAAATCATAAAACTTTAAGTTTCAAACTATGCAGCTACCAGCAAATATATAGAAATATGACACTGCATTCTTTGAAACTCTGCGGATTAAGAAGCAGCCAACTGAAGTGTGTATTCTGCTGAATAATAAAAAAACTTTTTGTATAACTCTACTTTACACCTCTGTTCTTAATATATATATATATATATATATATACATATATATATATATATATATATATATATATATATATATATATATATATACTAGCTGTACCCTGCCACGCGTTGCAGTGGCTCAATCTGGTGTAATGGAAAAATTTAATAAAAGAGAAAATGCATGTTTTTTATATTAGTACAGCAATCCACTGTAAAAAGTGAAAAAGGCGGCGAAACTGAAAAAAATGGTACTCTTGCGGAATTTGATCTGGATCCTCGAGAGTTTCTGTCAATCATTCATGTTTTGGACTTGACCAACAATCAGTGGATGAAGCCGAACGTAGCAAAAATGTTGAAACGCTAAATGCTTTTTTTTAGTTTTGTTTTAAAAAATGTGAGTTAGTAATTAATATTTGGTTGATGGTGGGGGAGGGTACTATACGCAGATTCAAAAAAGACGTCCAAAAACAAAGAAATGAAAGCAAAGGTAAGGTAATTTACGTTTCTACCTAATTGGATAATTATTTAGTGTTTTTATGTAATGTAAAATGTTTAATTGGCTCCAAAAGCAGAAATGGTCGCGGATTCTTTTGAATACGTTAAGTTTGGGAAAGTAAGTTGAAAACTAAAAACTATACAAAACAGTGCCTGAAACTCACCGAACATATGTTACCATGACATAGGCTGGCATAATCGGTAGGTTTCTGACAGTATTTTTTATAGTTTTTTTAGTTTTAACTCACTTTCTCTAACTTAAAGTAATCAACAGTGTCCACCAGCATTTGTAGCTTTCAAATACACCAATAAACACTGTTTTTCGAGCCGACTAAACGTTACATTAAATGAAAAGGGTTTATATTACTAAACACAGATACAAAGAAGTTGTCAAAAAATAAATATATAACAAATAAATGTTATCAAAGGCAAGAAAAGTAAGTGTTCTACCTAACTGGATAAGATTTTAGTGTTTTTATGTAATGTATAATCGGTTCAAAAACATTCAATGTTTATCGGTATATCTGAAAAATACAAATGGCGGCAGACTGTATCGAACACGTTAAGTTTGGGGAAATTTTGGGAAAATGAGTTTAAACTAAAAATACTGTTAGGAACTCACTCAATATATGTTACCATGATGTAGGCTGGCATATAATCGGTGGTTTTAAACTTTTGCTCGATACAGGTGACGACTTTAAAAATCCCTTTCAGTGATTACCTGGTTTGAGGATATTTGTACAACTAAACGGCAAATCTGCTCAAAAAAATCCGGTATTATTTTACTTTAAGGCCCGTTTCACGTTCACATATAACGAAATATTTTATTGTAGATTTCGGTGTGCTAAAACCGAATCTGAAAACCGTTTACGTAGCCAAAAAAAGTTTTCATGACATTCATGAAATTACTTTTTCGAAAAGTGGGTGATCACTTTTCAATGTAAATTTAACTTAGAATGAGCACCCACTTTCTGGCCACCTGAGAGAGGGGCATTTTTCTGTTTCTTGGCTAAAAAGTTTTTTTGTTTGATTTCTTTTGAATGGTAATAACCCTTGAACTCTGGGAATATTTTCCATTTAACAGCCGTAGCCTTCGTTTACGCTATGCGTAAGCATAAACGAAAGCTGTTTAGCCAATAAACATGGGAAAAAATCCCCCCTCTCTCAGGTGGATAGAAAGTGGGTGCTCATTTTAAGTTAAATTTACATGGAAAAGTGATCGCCACTTTTTCGAAAAAGTAATTTCTCCATATCATAAAAACTATTTTTTTGTGACGGAAACGGTTTGCAGATTCGTTTTTAGCACACCAAAATCTACAAAAATTTTTTTGTTATTTACGAACGTGAGACGCCCACCCTTAATGGAAAATTATATCAAAAATCCGGGGGAAAATAGTTTTCAATAAAAACAGCAAATGAATTCGATAGAAAAAAAATGGATGCTATTTTTTTTCTTTCTGTGTGTTTCTTGGCTAAAAAGTATTTTTGTTTGATTTCTTTTGCATGGTATTAACCCCTGAACTCTTGGACTATTTTCCATTTCACAGACGTAGCCTTTGTTTATGCTATGCGTGAGCATAAACGAAAACTGTTAAATATGCATTCGCGTACCAAACTGCCTTGTAAAAAAAATCTTTAAGCCAATAAACACGAAAATAAATGCCCCTTCCTCAGGTGGCCAGAAAGTGGGTGCTCATTTTAAGTTAAATTTAGATGGAAAAGTGATCACCCACTTTTCGGAAAACAATTTCATCATATCATGAAAACTATTTTGATACTCCTTGGGGTTTTGCGTTCCATGGCGACCCGCAGAATTATTTAATGGTCGATCCCTTAGTATCCCCCTAGGCAAGGCTAACGCATGTGCACGTAACATTTTTTATTTATTTACTTACGTGGTGGAGTTTCTATACTAATAGGTTTTTTGAAATTTTTTCACTGGATTATTATTGATTGAACACTAACCAGATTATGAAAAAAAAATTGAAAAAAAAATCATTTCAACATTTGAAAGGGATACTCACTTTTTAGCTACCACGTTCTGGTAAATCGGTCACTTTTTATTTATTTATTTATTTATTTATTTTCTAAATACGGAATTGTCTTCGGGAGATATAAAATGGTCGCATGTTGACGAAGCAATGTATCAGGAGGCGTACGGGATTAAAAATTATTGGTAAATTTTTAGATTAGGTCCACCTCCTCAATTTTCTTTTAAATGACGACTTGAAATGGTTTTCGACTATGCTGAATACGAAAATCGCATCGAAATTTTGCAGAAATAAGTAGTTATCAAGATATAAAAAGTTGTATGATGCATTGTAATCTTTGGCGGCCATCTTTTTTGCGTGTGTGTATTTGTTTATGGCGTGTGTGCACGTAAAAAGATGGCCGCCGAAGAATACAATTCATAATACAACTATTTATTTCCGCAAAATTTCAATGCAATTTGCGTGTTCAGCATACTCGGAAACCTATAAATGTCGTCACTGAAAGGAAAATTGTGGAGGTGGACCTAATCTAAAAAAATACAAAATTATTAAACATTTCTCCAGCATGTTAGTGAAATTCATAATACTTTAAAAAAATTAAAAAGAAACAAAACAGTTTTGAAAAAAAACTCACCTTTCACAAAAACAATTAAAAAAAAACACAAACTGACTAAATAAGTAAAAAAAAAATAATTAAAAATCTCGAAACTTTATTTTCATGAAAACAATAAAAAAGTCCTGTTCTCTCTATTTTTTTTCTTTGAGAAACAAATATATTTCTGACTTACAAATGCGGTAGAGACTCATTATTTTTACTTTCTATAGTTTTGATATACCGCGTTTTTATTGCTTACAAAATGGGTGACTGATTTATCAGAACGTTGTAACTAAAAAGTGAGCACCACTTTCAAATGTCGAAATAATGATTTCTTTTTTACATTTTTTTTTAAATAATCTGTTTAATTAGTGCCCAATCAATAATAATCCAGTGAAAACAAAATTCCAAAAACCTATAAGTATAGAAATTAAGCATGGGAGTATACAACAACGTCGCCTTTCGCACTTTTACAAACATTTTTTTTTAAAAAGTAACTAAACCATCTATTGATAATTTGTCACGTGTACAAACATTTATTTATTTACGTAGGCTTAACTCCTTTCATGAATAAGAAAAGTTTTACTCTTTAAGAATAATAAAAGGAAACAGTTACTGAACATTTATAACAGGACTTCTTTTCATGAAGGCCAGAGGAATAGTTGGCCGAAAATTCGTGAAACAACAACAATAAATAAAAATGGTGCTAATGCAGAGAGCGATCCGCGGTATTTTTTAAATCATATTTCCACGTTTAAATAACGTTTTACGATATGTTTATTTTATTTATTCAATTTTATGGTTAAAGTACAGAATAGGTACAAAACATCCTTACCTCCCAATGTTAAGAATGACTTTTTAAATAATAACATTATTTCAGCACGGATCACTCTCTGCATGAGTAATCTTATATAGAAAAACAAAAAAACTCCAAAGCAAGCAACAAACTTTTTTTGGCCTTATATAATAAAGAAAAGATGTGTAAATTAAAAAATTTGGAAGATAATCAAATAAAATATGTTTTTTTTGGTTTTTTTTTTTTACTTATCGAGTTAACAGAAAATGAAACCTTTCGTCAATTCGTGGCTGTGAAATGAATCGAACCGGAAGTTCAGTTTTATCAACAGAACAGATTCGCAGAAACGATGAAATAAATATATTTATTTTATTTAATATTTTAATTTTAATTAGGTAAATTTATTTTAATAACATAAATACATACCTCGACTCTAAAAATGGGTTGTCTGAAAATTTCAAATAAACTGGTAACGTATAAACATGGTTTTATTTGTTTAGAACGAACCAACTTTACATTTTTATATATATAGATATATATGTACCCTACTTTCCGGTTTATGACATCCGGTTGCGCATGCGCACATGGCATACGCACTTAAATATTAACGTTATTATTTCGAAATTATTATTTAACATGGGAACAGTGGGAGTTTAAAATAAACGCTGTAAAAAAGCAGACTTTATTAAAATTGTTTATTTGGATATTTTAAACGCGAAAAAAAAGAGAAATTGGGACGCTGAAATATTAACGTTATTATTTCGAAAATATTATTTAACATTGCAATGTTGGGTTTAAAAGAAAGACAAACAAAAGAAAAATTGGGACGTCGAAATATTAACGTAATTATTTTGAAATTATTATTTAACATCGGAAGAGTTGGGTGTAAAATAAACAAAAAACAAAAGAACAATTGGGAGGTTGAAATATTAACGTTATTATTTCGAAATATGCATGGGAAGAGTGGGGTGTAAAACAAACAAAAAACAAAGGACAGATAAGGAGGTTGGAATATTAACGTTATTATTTCGAAATATGCATGGGAAGAGTGGGGTTTAAAATAAACAAAGAAAAACGAAACAAAAATTGGAGCGTTGAAATAGTAACGTTATTACTTCGATATTATTATTTAACATGGGAAGAGTGGGGGTTAAAATAACTTAAACGTAATACAAAAATGAACGATGTAAAAAAGCAGATATATCAAACTTTGAATTAAACTAAAATAAGTATTATGGTATCCGTTCAGTGCACATTTACCTGTAAGTATAGGCAACCGTTCATGATTCACTAACTGTATTTTTTTTAATTAATTATAACAAACAGAACGACTCATAGAAACCTATCTATATTCGTTTTTCATTTTAATATACTTTCATAGAAATGTTTCTGTTATGTCAAAAAAACTATTTTCTTTACGTCACAAGTGCCAGGCTCATACATGAATTCCATAGCTAATATAACATACTGACTAAATGAGTCACGGGTAGTTCAGAATATATATATATATATATATATATATATATATATATATATATATATATATATATTTAATTATATATATATGTGTGTATGTATATAAAATTGGCACATTAATGTTTATGCATGTGTACCTGAGTGAATGGGTTATTTATTTACAACTAAATATTGTCTCTAAACGGAACATATATCTATTTTATGTAGTATACTTATAATTAGCTTTTGTAAAATATAAGATCGTGCACATTTCTTGTTTTAATATCGTGTGATACATGCGATACATGTATATCTATCTATATATATATATATATATATATATATGTGTGTGTGGTTTACGCCCGTTTTCTTATTTATTCAGTGAGAAATAGTTGTACATAAAAACACTATTTTCAACTCGGTATGACACAAATAAGTAATTATTTTGTTTGCACACACCTGAAGCAACGGGGATCTTGTTGACTTTAAAAATATCATTTTGGTATAATATTGCAAATGGTGTTCGTGTTTATATATATTTTACTTCTCGGTACATTCAGACAAAATAATTTTGGGCGGTTACTGACGGTCGACGTGATAAATACCATAGAGTATCTTTACTAAAATTACTCTTAGCTTGCT
This sequence comes from Euprymna scolopes, assembly GCF_053919585.1. NCBI lineage: Eukaryota > Metazoa > Mollusca > Cephalopoda > Sepiida > Sepiolidae > Euprymna > Euprymna scolopes. The sequence continues at coordinate 26,940,753 of NC_136485.1, forward strand.
CATGGCATCAACAGTATATTTTTTTTTCGAATAAGCATACCTGTATCTAGCTACCCCCCCCACACACACATACACACACAGACACACGGACACACACGCATATATATATATATATGGATGGAGTGAGAGAGAAAGAGGGAGATAAATATATTAATAGACAAAAAGATCGATAGATACTCACCAACCAAGAAAGTGCTAAGTCAGTTGGCTAAAACCGAAATATTTAAATAGACATTCCTCTACAATTCATTAAGAAATTTAGGTATTTATGGAGTGAGAGAGAAAGGGTGTGTGTGTTTGTGAAATAGTATAATAGATGGATAGATATATCGATGAAACCATTTGAATATATTAATGTGATAAGAAGGGAAAAACAAAAATTATTCATATTTTTTTATAAATGTTTCCACCTGAATTGCAGACTTCATCTTAGTTATATGTTTGAATCAATAAAATACATTTAAGATATTTGCAAATATTTAATGCCCGTTCGATGTGAAAGTAAGTGTTGCTCTTTTTACAAAGAAAACATTGCGGCATAACAGATAATAAGTACTTTTTACCGTGTAGATTATACTAGCTTCATTTAATTTCGATGAGTAACGTATTAAAATAATGCGTAATACTTGTCGTAAGCACAACACATATATTTAATTCTAACGAATATAATTCGTACCCGAAAAGAACAAAAACAATACTTTCACCTTAGAAACGCACCAAACAGTTCCAAATAGTGTAAACATATTTACATTAACTATTTTTCACGTATGATCTTGAAATAAAAACAACACGTTTATTAATATAAAATTACATCTTTTTTTATAATCTCATCAGTTTGTTCAAGCTGACGATGCCGCATCTTATCAGATGGCAAACATTCATCCGCTAACCCAGATATCCAAACCAAGAGATCGTTGTTCATTCTTACTGTATCTTTAAATGCAATTGTTTGAATCCCTCTTGCACTTGGGTCACCAGTTATATTTGCCATGTAAATTTTTAAATTATATTTCATGAATTAGGTTGCTCCACTAATAAGTGGGATGATAGATATCGTTTTTAAGATTCCAGTTTTTTTTTATATTATAAATAAGACCTTCGTATTTTATAATCTTTTCCGTTTAATCCACCATAATTGTGGACAATTACTTCTACTAAATTTTATTCTTTCTCATTCTTGTCCCATATCACTATGTCAGGTTGTATGGCTCCGTTTTCTAAGTACGTGTCTGTAGGAATTAGATAGTCATAGCTGATGGTGCGTAACTTATTGCCAACTGTTCTCTCTTGTATATGTTTCCAGGATTTGCTGCTACATTCGATATTTAGGTTTTTGTAGATTTTCCACTGGAGATATTTACACATTCCATTATGTCGGGTGCTATAATAGTCATCTCTCAGTAGAAGCTTGCAGTAAGATTTTAGGTAACTCACACTCACTATTTCTGTGTTGTAGAATCTGCACTTGCAGTCATTGTTTAGACAACGTCTTTTCCTAAAAGCTTTGGTCACCAAGTCTTGATCTTGGACAGCCATTATAATTCTCCCCTGATCGTAGTCGAGCGATCCTCATTTCAGCCAATCAATGGAACCTTCTTTTTCTATAGCATATGCTGAATCCAGTAAGAAAATACTTATAACGATGTATTTGAGTAAGTGCTATTTATTTAAAATCAGATAGGTTGGTCGGTTGGTTGTTTTTGTTTTACGGCATATCAAACCTTTTCGGGTTATTTAATGCCGAATCCAAAGATTTTGAAGAATTTTTTTTTTAATAAAATATATTTGTTATTTTCAAGCTGGTTTCTATTTAACCCATAGTTGGAACCCTTACAGGTACTACCACTCTGGGTCAGAGTGGACCTGGGAGCAATGGTAATTAAAGGGTGGCTCCACACTCCCCAAAGCCCACAAGCTGAGGTCTCACCACTGGATATAGTTTAAGGTCATATCCAGGACCCCATTGAGGGACTTTTACCCGCTGCAGGGGGGGCAGTCGGCGTATTCTAATGCCCCACCGACAGTGCAAAATCAGATAAGATATAAGTTCTTTCCTCAAGTGTTTTTATTAACTTGTTCTGTATATAAGAACACACTTCTGTTATATATATGTATATATATATATATATATATATATATATATATATATACATATATATATATAATTATTTTTTACTATAATTAAATACGTACAGACACTAGTGTTTCATCCTTTCGGGAATCTTCAGTGCAGGGTGTCATGATTAACACCAGTTGGACAGATTAGAACTCGGCAACACGAGCCATCTCTAGCTCGATTAGCAAAGACAGTATCCATTCGGCCACCATTAATCGCGTGAAATAATGTTGAATTTAAACAATTTTAATTAAATTAGTCAGACATTGATTTAATCGTTATACGATGATCTGTGAATAAGAGCTAAATTGGCCGACTTAATTCAACTGAAAGTGCTCAATGATAAGAAACGATTTTCTTTAAGGGGCTGTCATAATTATGTTTTACTATAATATTTAAATACCTACAGACACTAGTGTTTCATCCCTTAGGGAATCCTCAGTGCATGGTGTCACGATTAATCAGTCGAGAGATTCGAACTCGATTACCAAAGACCGTATCCATTCTGCTACCATTAACCGCGTGAAATAATGTTGAATTTAAACATTTTAATTTTAATTGTTCTTTATGTCTTTACGATCTAATAATTATACGATGATCTATAAATAAGCGCTAAATTGTCCGACTGAATTCAAATGAAAGTGATCAACGACAAGAAACAAGTTTTTTTAAAAAGGGCTGCCTTAATTATTTTTTATTATAATAATTAAATAGATATATATCATATATTATATATGATACCGTAATATCATAAAAGAATTTTAGAAACTTTTCTGTCTCATACATGCACACATATAAAACACACACATATATACATTTATGTTTACACAGAATCATTTTATAAAGTTTTTTAACTCAAAAAAAGTTATATTATACGCATAGATACTTTAAATGCCTGTGGACTCAACTGCAACGTCTTAAGCTAGAAACCCAAGCAAGTGTGACGTTTTGAAAGGTAACTTGTGGGATATCATTTCAAGCTTTTACCTTTTCACTTTTGAAAAAAATTAATGACCTCCTTTTGAAAATCTGAAAGCTGTTTCCAGCTGGTCCCGCCCATAATCTGGTTATCAAATTTTAAATCGAAGAAATAAATAAGGAATATGCAATGAAATCAATATGTTGATCGCACACCCATTTGACAGCAATATAACCAATCAAAAATAGTAATCACGCATTTTATTCATGATCTAAGCTGGTCTTAAAATTTCCTGCTTTACTAGCGACAACTATAAATATATATATATATATATATATATATATATATATATATATATAGAGAGAGAGAGAGAGAGAGAGAGAGAGAAGGAGATAGAGAGATAGAGAGATAGATAGATATATTCACATAACACGACGGCTCTAGGTTCAATCCTTGGCTTGGGAGAGATGCTGCTCTAGCGGCACTGATGATTTGTGAAACAACGAAACAGGACTGTATGTCGATGACTACAAATATATTTTAAGCCCCCTCTTTGGGTAGAGCACTGTCGTAAATAATCTCACCCGCTACTTAATTGGCTGAAAATGCGAAGCTCGTTTATTGTTTGTTTACGAACATGCGATTTGAGCATTATAAAAGTGGTGGCGGGTGTCTATATAAATAGACATTCCGACGAGTAATTTACTCGTGGTCGAGTGGAAGAACCGCCGACTGTCAACACGACGGTTCTGGGTCCAATCCTTGCCTTGGAAGAGATGCTGGTCAAGCGGCACTGATGAGTTGTGATACATCGAAACAGGACTGTATGTCGATGACTACAAATATATATATATATATATATATATATATATATATATATATATATATATATATATATACAGCTCACACTATTACACCGATCATTACCAAAGCTGAATAGAGTCATATTTGATACGGTCTAAATAAAATCCGTCAGCTAAGGATGATGCAAACCAAGTTGGGTTCGCCACTATGCCGGGAGCTGCCACAATGGCTCCGGCAAATACCATTTGTGAATTGCAATCATACCATCTTCCACAACCCTTCATACCCTCAACTAATCTTGATGAGATTTCGAATGGTTTATTGCACTGTATCTTTAAACTTTGATATTTCAAAATAACGCTGCAAATAACAATGAAGCGCATATGGGTACTTGTTACTGAGATGCATATAATTCTTCTGGAAAATTCAAAACGGGAAAATTCTCCCGTTCTAGTACGCACTAAAAATGACACTTGAACGAAACAGAAACAAAACCGAAAAAGAAAGATTGGCAAGGTTAGAAGATAATAAACTAAGTTTTGCTGCAATTCGTTCCAATAACAACGCTACACATGAAAGATAAAACGTTCAAACCTGAAAGGAATACGCCAAAGAAAGAAAAGAGCAAGATTACAAAATTTATAAAAGAACTACTCAACGCGAAATTTACAGAACTAAACATTTTGCAAATCAGTTAAATTAAAGACAAGAAGAAATTTAAGAAATATATCATCTTCAAAGGACGGGTAGATAGAATTTTCGAGATGTACTGGTGTGTTTTTTAATAGTAGCACTGAATGTGTTCGAAGTTGTATATGCCAAGTGTGGAGGTGGGGGAGGTATGTTCTGTTGCTAGTACTGGTTCAAGTATGGGGGGTAGGACAATCATTGGAATATGTTTTCGTTGGATTGGAATGTGATATGGTACGGGCAGGTTTTATGAGCTTTAATGTATATAGCTTCAAGTATTTTAATTGCTTGACATTGGGTTATTTCTGTTGCTATTGCTGCCAAAATTTTGCCTAATTCCGACAAGTAGCAGTAATGTTTTTATTCAAATGTGTGATGTATGCTGCGGAAGTATATATTATGTACTTGTGGTTTGTATACATATACGTGTCGAAAACGGTGTATCGTCTAGTTGTATTACATGTTCTTCTAATGAATGTGTGTATGCAGAGTGTATATTCGATGAAGCTGCAAAGCTGACATAGCCACTTACATTCGACAGTGTCCCCTCTTTTGAGTTATCTCCGTCCGTGGATCGTCCTTATTCCCGCTGGTCACCGACTCGGTCAGGTCTCTATAACTACGAACTCTCGACTCAAAATAATACGTGCCTTTCAATCTATATCTCTAAAGGGCAACCTATTCTTAAATCATTGTCTGTGTTCTAACATTTATTTCTATTTAAATGTCTTAACATAAATAATTTTATGTGTAAATATTTATTGTGCTATGACATTATTCGTTCCTATATTATATTTTATTAATAGTAATGATGATCATGAAAATCGTCGACCAGCGCACTTATCAAAGTTGTAATATTGCATTAGATTTTGTATTAGGCATGGTTAGGAGATATGAGAAAACAACGCGATTATTATTTTTTGTGCTGTACAGGAGCTTCATTTTCCCAAAGGGTCTTATGAAATTATACAGCAGGTCGGTTCGTTCTCGTGATTTATTAGGGGAGTCATTATGTTTTACTACTAGATTTTATGTTTTAAATATTTCATAATATATAACAAGTCTAATGTTTTTGTTGTCCGTGGGGGACGTATCTAATGACAATATTTTTTAATCTAGTAATAACACACTCAAACACTTGTTGTAACCTCCTTCCCTACGGGACCAGTACTGATCACAGACCTTGCCCCCATAGATTCCATACTGAACACTCAGAGCATCGAAACTATTCACCACGGCTACTATACAAACCCCAACAGCCCTACTCGAAAATATTATTCACAGATTCTTCCTAATGATGTCTTCCTGGAAAACGGAAAGAACTACCTCGATAAACTTCGAACTACAATGTCAGAAAGTGAAAGAAAGAAAATGTCAATATTTCAATTCGTGGCAGTGCAATGGAGGTCGACATTAATCATGGCCACTATTGACTGCTAATTATAAGACAGCCCGCTCCCATCGGTACCCCCCAAACCAGTAAATAATAGTGTAAACAGTGACAACCATTGATATCAGCTAGCTCATTCTGGACGTCAAGGACCGACAGTGGAAAGAAAATGATTTCATTTTGGTTACAGACACAATCCTAGCTGTTTTCAAGTGATTTCGGGCTAGAGTTTCCGAATTTGTTCCGTGTTTTTTCATCCTTCCATCAGACAACGCTGGTACACGAGTCTTGTTAGTTTTTAATAAAATAACAAATAAAATAACTAATAATTATTAGTTTGGTTTTGGGGGCAATTAATAAAATGCAATATTAAAGTAATTAACTGATGAAGGAAAATATTTTTTATTAAGATGTTACTTTAGTCTTCAAGTAGCCAGATGGAAATAATCCCAATTTTTATATGAGGTACGTCTATAGTGGAGATGTATATCCCCTGAGAAAGTTGCTTTTTTCTGATTTTCTTAAATTTATGATGTTCAAATTCTTAGGGGCAAGTTTTTTTTTCTTATTCAATTCCTGTGTGCGTGTCTCTCCATATACACAGTTAGTTCAAAGCGAAAATGATTACTGTTAATGCGATGAAATAGGGTTATGAATTATTTTCGGATATAATATGTATAAAACCATAAGAGACCTTGGCAATTTTTGCACAAAAGGATATTTTGTGCTTTAATAATTTTAATTTTAATCGTCAAATTAGATACTAACGTTCGATTTCTGTACGTAAAACAGTAGCCAATCATAACGCATTTTCCCATTTACGTGCTCATAATAAATTGCATTGATTGTGGTATGTGTTAAAATCAAGTAAGTGGCGATAAGAAATTATGTAAAAGGAAACAAATATTTTCGATTTCTTATTAGCAAAATAACATATCGTATTTTCTTGTTAATTATATTATTGCACATTCCTATATCAGGACGTAATCTAAATGAATAGGAAATTCAGAGAGCGGGAAATGTATGAGAATATTAGTATTGTTAAAAATATATACGAAAATCCACAGTCTGCTTCAATTGCTCGTAATTGTAAAAAAAAAAAATGAAAACTCAATATAAATTATCAATCGATAATTTTCGTAATTTTAATGCTTTTAATGATATAATTTTTCTAAATATGTAGAAGAGCACTCGCTGTTTCCCCCTAAACACGTCTATGAAATTTTAAGTATTTATTTTAGACGGATACTATGGGTGGAAATACAAAGTATTTTGGAATGTTAGTATAAGATTGGTCTCACTCACAAATGTGCCATGCAATGATATCTCCTTTTCGGACCAATATATTTTTAAAAGAAAACTAATCTTTTTACCACTAATTCTAAGTCTGAGTGCCACGGAAATAAAATGATATATAATCCATTATATCTATAAAAGTGAAAGAGTATGTCTGTGTGTACATTTACTTACGCAATAAATCTGTCAAATTTCAGTCTACAGACTTGAAATTTGATATACAGGGTATGTAGATTTGTGAAAATAGATGTGATCGGTTTAGCCAGAAATTATGCGACTAAAGGTCAAAGTTCAAATTTTTTACCTTTGAGAACTCTACCAAACTGCTCCGACAATTTTTGGTCTACACACTTGAAATTTTAGATATCGATTTCGTGTACATGGATCTGACTTAATAACTTTATTTGAGCCCAAAACAATAAATCTTAAGGGGACATAATAGGGGTCTAAGTTTTAAAAAATTGACCACTTTTTTGCTTTTTGTTTTTTTTTCTTTGCTCAACATACACCTTCAAATACCCGGGAAACGCCGGGTACCCATGCTAGTAGACTAAAAAAGTAGACCATCCCAAAAAACATGCATCATTCCGTTTTCATATGTAAATGAAAAAAATGGTTATCTGCTTTAAGACGTAAGAACGGTTTGAAAAAAGGAATCACTATACGTTAAATTTATATACGAAACTGGTCCAAATTCTTAATTATCTTTTAAATGAGTTTTCTTGCTGTTAAATATTCAAGGATATTCACATGTAATCGCCTAAAAGTAGAATCACAAATATTTTGGGGGGGCGCAGCAGAAAATGTTGAACTTCAATAAGTTTATCTATTAAGTCCATATCTTAAAGGTGTTTTTTTTTTAATATAGAGCAAGAGTTTTAACAGCTTTTCTAATCAAAATCTTGCTGATTCAATCACTTCTGATTCGGAGAATGAGTTGCAATGAAAGGAATTTAACGAATATTCTGTTCTTTTTTTACCAATGCTTAGACCGTTTTTAAGTTCCAGTTGAAGTGCTAGGACTTTTAACCCGAGATCAGTATCCAATTATTAAAAAGGTTGCTGAAAGAATAGATGGAGTTTTCTAAAAGTATAAACTCCCGATGCAATAATCTAGCTTTAAAAAACTTGGATACACCCTTAGTTGGAGCACCGTTTTCAAATTGGAGAGGTGTCGCTTAGGGCATTCTTTTTTTGTTCTTTACAGGGTTTAAAATCAATTTGTAATCAAATGGGGAGAAGAAACTCTTCTTAACAACCCCTTTTCTCACAGAAGAACCCTGCTAGGCTTTATCTACTCTGTTATTATTTAAACAAAAGGCGCTAGACCAAAATCATTGTGTCCATGTTCATCAGATGAACATATCCATAACTGCAAATACTTGTCGCTTTTGCACTAGAGTTTTCCATGGGAAAGATGTTACCACAGAAATGCTTCTCTTTAGGTTACAACTTAGTCCTCTTAAATGACTATGTCAACAGATACGTTCTCATGAATAACCAAATTTTACTCGTTTGATTTATCATTTCCAATCCATACACAATATCTGTCGACTGACAATCAACTCATTTTACTAAAACTAGTCTTGAGAAGCATTTAGCTTTGATAAGTACTAATTCATCAGTAACAAATATAGGGATTACAGATTAGTTTTCTACTAATTTCATGAATGATTATATACAACTTTATTGGTTTCATTAATAATCGTTAAATGGATGGTTTTATTGTAGACTGTTGAATAAGAAATCCATTATTGCCACAGAAATTTGGAAAAAAATCTAATATTCCAGATTAATCAAGTAAGGGTTGGATATTATTTTAAATTTACACTTTCTTATGTGTGTACGTTATTGACTTCAAATACACATGAATATATTTATTTTACAATCTCAACATATCGAGACTACTACTGCCAGAAATGAACCACAGACTAGAAATGATAGACTCAGCATCATAATTGCATTGCCTATCATTGCCAGTTAGATAAAAATATGAAAAACACTAGAGATATAATATTCAGAGTATTTGTAAAGGAAACAGAAAAGCGTGTAAAATGTTCACTCATACATATTAAAATTACCAGTAAACTATAAAAGACACTTTACTCAAATAAAAGAAATCGAGATAGTGTAACAATAAATCGGTTATACAATAATTTCTAGTACTTAAAGCAATTAAAATCCATTAAACAGACTGGTAAAGCATTTAAGTTTTTTTTTCAAATTCGTTCACAATCGAATAATTGAAACTGGGAGAATGATTTTCAAATGATTTTGCCAAGCAGGTACAAGAAACGAATGATGCTAGTAATTACTAAAAAATAAGATATTTAAAACAAAAGTTTATTAAATAGTTCCTCATTTGTGTTGCGTAGTCCTAAAATTAGAGCAGAGGTATCCTTCACTATGTAAATGACATTCAAATATATTCTCTTATAGGGTTTAAGTGAGTACTCCATGACGAAACAAAGACGATAACACCAAACTAACGACTCTAAACATAAAATTACATCACCTTATCATCACATCAGTAAACATGTCACGCACACACGAATTCAAACCCGTTATCTTTAAGCCCTATTAGATAAGTTGCACCTTCTGTTTTATGGCCACAGATACAATAAATTTGCAAAAGTTTGAGAAGACAGTATCCCACATGTTATATAACTTTATTGTATGGATAGCTCGTGCATTGGAGCGTTAGGTAGAAATAGTGGGGATATTTTCATCTGTCATAGGAATAGTTTGTTTATTTCACAGGAAATATTTGTATGCTCTATTTCACAGGAAATAGTTTTATGTTCTATTTCACAGGACATAGTTTTATGTTCTATTTCACAGGAAATAGTTTTATGTTCTATTTCACAGGACATAGTTTTATGTTCTAATAGATGGGCATTAATGAAAAAACAGTTGGTATGGTTACAGATTATTTGTGCAGATCGGTACAATTGATCAGTTGGTTAAATGTTTGGAACACTGTGCTTCTAACTCAGCTTAAAATCACGATTTATTGAAGACTACAATTGAGATAAATCTTGAAAAATATATCTTTCGTTCACTATTCAGACACGTATTCAAACAACTTTCACATGACAAAAAAAATGAATTGGGTGAGAAAATTTTTTCTGACCATGAAACAACTCACAATTGAAGTAGCATAATAATACAAAACGATATATGTCCAATACTAATTACACAAGTTTCCTCTAATATTTCAGCTATATTTCTAAGAGGAACAAGGAACAAACCTTGGCACACATCATACTGACTATCGGTTTCACATTTAAACTAATACAAATCATGCACTACTCTACTGAGTTATATATTCAGGCAATTAAGGTAACATGAGTCTTTGATTGGAATTCATTACAAAGCACAAAGGATTATATGCCTATCTTATAAAGAAAAAAGGTTATACATCCGTACAATTCATCGGCATTCATCATAGAAGCAATTAAAGTAAATTAATGTCACAATCAGAGCGATCACTCGCCTTCTACAAAAAAATATTTTCCTGGGGCATTTACCTTTTTATCAAAATCAAATCTAAAGTTCTTATAGTTCATAAACTCTGAAAAAATATACTGTGTCGTAATAACCGATGCGCAACTCATCTTACGATACCTTTTCTCTACATTCTTATTACTAGTCAACAGGCTTACTAGCTTCATTTTACTTGTCGATAAAACAGCGCCAAAGCCAAAGTGTTTTTATAGAGAAGTCCGTAGTTGGACCTTTGCACTTAAAGACTTCAGGCCACATAGAGAGGTATTCATTTCTATGAGGGAGTAAGGTCCATAATGTTGACCCGCGTCGTACACGATTATTCGTGATCATGCATAGTAAGCTTTGGACCATGAACTAAATTGAATTTCTGGTGGCTTAGCAGCTAGTGTATATCCTCTGAATTATTTCACCGTTTCATCAATTTGAGTACACGTATGAACGCATTAAACTTTTCATCCTGGTAACACCAGGGTGTCTTGTGTGAAAATCCTTTAAGATTTTGTGTTGGAGGGTCACAGTAAAGTAATCTCTCCCGATATAAACATACATTGCTGCATGTCAATAAATAATATATGCGACTTCATCATCAGTCTGCAGGTTTTCTTTGGTTCCACTTATAAAAACGTCGCCTTCGGCTTCTTTCCTCATATCATCCAGAGTAACGGCAAGTTATTAGATATTTTTGGCATAGGATCGTACTATAAGCTCTTTCTGATCGTAGTGATGCGATCACTGGGTCCTAAACTCGTTTATCATTCTTTGGCATTAATTAGGATAGCCAGTCTATGTGCCCTAATTTCTAAGACGAAAGGAACTACGTATCAAAGTCATAATTTATTAGGATTGATCCCGATCTTTGGAGGTTGTTTTTAATAATTTAGTATAATATGTGTTATAAGTAATCTCTTCTTTCGAGACAAAGATAGAGATCCGCAGCTTGTAGTCCGTTTAAAGTTTGAAATGTCGTCGGTTGACAAATTTGTGAAATCTTGTTAACGCCAAAATGATTCTTAAGGGTTCTTTATATATCTGGGAAAAATTAATTCCCGCAGATAGTAGAGTCCTTTACGCGTGCGCTGCCGGATATGTAATGCGAGATACGCTCGCGCATTTCATATCCGTGTGCGTCATATGCGACGATAATGTCTAAATCTAGGTTGTAATGGGTCAGGAATATTTCTGATGTGAGCAACTTTTAGCTTTTCAAACACCATCTTGGATTGCGTGGTCGCATTCTTAACCTTGACTTTCCAAATCATTAAATTTAAAGATGCGCGCAATGTGTTCATATTAGAATGAAACTTTGGTAGCAATTAGCTAGCATAAAACACTCTGCAGTGTTATTATGTCGTGTGGCTTTTATTGCTATGGAGATTTCTGGATCGGGCAGTCTACCATCCTTATCTATAATCTGCTCTAGGTATTTTATTTGGTGGAAGAAAAATCACATTTCGTGTTTTAAGTTTAAAGACGTACTCGTTTATCTTTTAGAACAGCTGAAAAAAACATGGTTTCTATGTTGCTCTATGGATTAACTTTGCATTTGAATATCGCTTAATTATCCGATGGGAAAATCAAGGCCACGCATAATGTTGAAAAATAGCGGGTGCGACGTTGATTCAAAAGGCTAAGATTTTGAACTTACATAGTCCCTTGATATATATATATATATATATATATATATATATATATATATATATATATAGTAAAACATATTTGCGACCTCTGGAAGTTTAAAATATTATAAAAAATATTAATAAACATACAATCGAAAAAATCGTGGGGTTTATATTTTGGGAACTGTAAAACAAATTCAGACAAATTCGCACACACACACACACACACACACACACACACACACACACACATATATATATATATATATATATATATATATATATATATAAAATGAAAATTACAATTGAATTTACCAAAATGATCCAAGATGGTAAAATTAAAGTAAATTATAAATATTAAAGAATTAATATTTATAAACTTATCTCAGCCAGATATAAAAGCTCAATGATACAAAATAAGAAATAGAGCTTATAATATGAGCAAACAGTTAATGAAATATGTTAAAACACTTTGAAATGAGTTAAAAACATATTTAATTTGAAAAGGAAACACTAGATAAATGGATACTCCTTAATCCGCGGAGTTTCGAAGAAATACTCTCCTTCTCATCAGAGGGTAGGAATTAGCAAAATGCAGGATCGGATTTTGCATGCAGAAGTATTTGATGAAACAACAAATAAGTCAAAGATCTTACTTGAAAATTAAATAAGTTAAGCAGAGGGAATATGGTAAAGAAAAAGGTGATTACCCATTAATGGATAGTCTGGTGGAAGATAAAAAAAAACAGTGACGGTAAAATCCAAATGTAAAACTTCAAGAAAATAATTTCCATTTGTACAAGTAAAATCCAAAGAAATCCCGTAATTGGAAGAAGATGTTCCATAATAATCCAAAGGCAGAAATCCATGGAATAATTTACAAAAAAGTGTGTACAAGGAAAAAATAATATTAATAAAAGAAAAATAAGATGTGTTTTTCACTCTACTTCCGAGACATTCTTCGAAACTCCGCGGATTAAGGATTATCCATTTATCTAGTGTTTCCTTTTCAAATTAAATATGTTTTTAACTCATTTCAAAGTGTTTTTTAACATATTTCATTAACTGCTGGCTCACATTATATATGTATATATGTATATATATATATATATATATATATATATATATATATATATATATATATATATATATATATATATATATCCGACAGGCGTATAAAAAGTAATTCTTTCTATTTTTTTTTAAATCATCCAAAATATACCAAAGGATGATTGCCAACTGAAATTTTATGAGGGCTGACATTATGTATTCATGGTTTGCAATGTTATATGTCAGTTGCATATATTCCTGGTGCAGAACCCTGTGGTACATTGATAGTAATACTGACTATGCAAAAGAATAAATTCTGGACCACATTTTAATTGAACCAATTTTTTTTTTAGCTGTTAAACTTATTAAATATTAATGTCTATATTTCGAACTACACGCCTAAACTGTTTGATCAAACAACACTTCTGTCACTGCGGTATAAACATATATTTAGGCCGATTTCCAACACCATGTACGACCGAATCTATTATGCGGTCAGCTATCTACTAAAAGTGATTTCTCAGCCTCAGTTTTACGAATCAACCTGTAAAAGCTAATTAATTATTGCTTCAAAAAGAATTACTTATCTTTACCTTCATTACACTAACAAACATTTAAATTACGATGGTATTCTTTACATCTCATTACTGAGCCATCGATAGAATTAAAATCATGAGAAAGCCATTTGAATTTGTGAAGAAATCTGTACGTTTTTCGAAATTTACATGACAAATGTTTTATCGCCGGAAAAGCAATATGCGTCTAGTCCAGCAATTTCAACGTTTCGCGTGTCGATTTCTATATCACACTGCATCTGCTGAGTTATTGTTTCTACATAATAACTACTGCTGTCCTAACATCTTTTTGATATAGTTTTAGCACAAAAAATACGACAGGCTCTGATTTACTAGAGGATAAATAAAAATATTTTAAAATGCTCATTGTGGTCATCATCAATTATTATTCAATATTTTCGACATTAAAAAATGAGAAAGACATTTGAATTTGTGAAGCAGTCTGTACGTTTTTCGAAATTTACATGGCTCAGTAACAATCCATGCGGTTTCTAGAAAAGCATTTAAAAATAAGATTATCTCAATTATATATTTTCTGTAATAAACAACGTGTTGCTATAAGAAATATTTTTCTATAGAAAACAACGTGTTGCTATAAGAAATATTTTTCTGTAGTAAACCACGTGTTGCTATAAGAAATATTTTTCTGTAGTAAACAACGTGTTGCTATAAGAAATATTTTTCTGTAATAAACAACGTGTTGCTATAAGAAATATTTTTCTGTAGTAAACAACGTGTTGCTATAAGAAATATTTTCTGTAGTAAACCACGTGTTGCTATAAGAAATATTTTTCTGTAGTAAACAACGTGTTGCTATAAGAAATATTTTTCTGTAATAAACAACGTGTTGCTATAAGAAATATTTTTCTGTAGTAAACAACGTGTTGCTATAAGAAATATTTTTCTGTAGTAAACCACGTGTTGCTATAAGAAATATTTTTCTGTAGTAAACAACGTGTTGCTATAAGAAATATTTTTCTGTAATAAACAACGTGTTGCTATAAGAAATATTTTTCTGTAGTAAACAACGTGTTGCTATAAGAAATATTTTTTCTGTAGTAAACCACGTGTTGCTATAAGAAATATTTTTCTGTAGTAAACAACGTGTTGCTATAAGAAATATTTTTCTGTAATAAACAACGTGTTGCTATAAGAAATATTTTTCTGTAATAAACAACGTGTTGCTATAAGAAATATTTTTCTGTAGTAAACCACGTGTTGCTATAAGAAATATTTTTCTGTAATAAACAACGTGTTGCTATAAGAAATATTTTTCTGTAGTAAACAACGTGTTGCTATAAGAAATATTTTTCTGTAGTAAACTACGTGTTGCTATGAAAAAAAAGTCTGATGTATTGTACGAGATCTAAATAGAATCTATTTCCTCTCACAATCCACAAACTGATATCCACATCTGGGCAGGAGCTGCATAAAACAGCCTACCCTGCATTGGCCGAGTATAAAATAGACTTCGAAGCTTAGTGGGGGGATGCCGTTTTCTCTTCCCTGCAATCTCTCTCCCACAGAAGAGCCGTTGGGAGTCTGTTTTTGTTTTATCTTTATTTCAATGGCAAGTGCCCGTCTGAGCTCCAATCTCTGGTCATCCCTTGCTAATTAGTGACGATAAACACCCGTCTAGCTGAATCCACTGTCAATATATTTCCCCACTCTTAATCTGTGCCTAAATCTAAACGTAGATTCCATGAACAAAGCTTCTTTCTTGGAAGTGCACGCCTGTGGAACTCTCTTCCGTTTGCCTGTTTCCCACCTGATTACAACTTGGATATCTTCAAGTCTAACATAAACAAATTCCTAATGAACCGCCCCCTTAAGTAAGACACTTTATCAAATCTCCAATGCTAACGATTACTACGATACTATCCCATTGATTACTGTACACACAATAAGTCTTATCCCCGAGTGGCTTCCAGGCTTTGATAAGTGAGCTACCACATACGTACGGTCTCCCCAAGATACACAAAGACGGTATTCCAATGTCCAATTTCTACTGTACACTCTTTAACCCTTATCCTTGAGTGGCCTCTTGGCCTTGATAATGTGGTGATGCCTATGTAAAAAAAAAGACCCATAGTGAGCTGCCGAGGCTCAACTTCTAACCCACTGAGCAGGTACCTTGTGGATATAAAGCCTAGATGTGGCTAGCCTGTTCACTAAACTCCCAACTAGTGAGGCACTAGCAGTAATTCAAGACAAACTAGCTGCGGACCTCTCCATAGAAGAACGCACACGTGTACAATTGCCAAACTTAATGGAAATGCTGACATTCTGCATAGAAACAACCTACTTCAGAATGGGTACTGACCTATATCGACAAGAGGAGGGGCTAGCTATGGACTCGCCATTATCACCAGTGATGGCGAACATATACATGGAATACTTCGAAGACATGGTTTTAGGTTCAGCTCCCTTAAAGCCAATCATGTGGCTAATATACGTTGATGACACCTTCATACTCTGGCCTCACCAGGAAGACATCCAGGCTCTCCTAGACCATGTGAACTCAATAAGACCATCGATACAGTTCACAATGGAGAAAGAAAAGGATAACCAACTGGCCTTCCTTGATATACTCGTATCACGCATAGAGCATGGGTTTAAGACATCCGTATATCGCAAGCCTACCTTCACCGCACAATACCTTAACTTCAACTCCTATCACCCATACAGTATAAAACATGGAATCGTACGCTGCCTACAACATCGAGCAGAGACAATAAGTAGCGACGCCATTACATACCACCAAGAAATGGTCAGGTTGAAGAATACCCTCTGGCGTAACAAATACCCCGACAGTATACTATCCACCAGAGGTGTTAATATTTAAAGAGAGAAGAATGAAACCCGAAAACCTCCAAAGGTCTGCCTACTATACATACGAAGAATCTCCGAAAAGATTCAGAGAATATGTGTCCCCTACAACATCAGGACGGTATTCAAGAGCGAGTCAACGCTAAGACGACACCTGGTACGAGTGAAGACCCGCATGGAGGAGAACATGGCCAAGAACTGCATATACTCCATCCCATGCAGTTGCACAAGGTGTAAAAAGGTGAAACATGCCGCCCCCTTAAAGTAAGGGTGAAAGAACACCGAAAAGCGGTAACTAAAGCGGAGACGGAAAAATCGGGTATAGCCAACCATGTCTAAATGGAGAGGGGGGCCATCGCCCCCTATGGGATGAAGTAAAAATAATTAAGAGAGAGACCCACTGAGAAGTGAGAAAACTTAAAGAAACAGCTCACATGCTCGGACATAACAACCTACTGAGCAAACCAAGCATAGAGTTGACTGCAATTTGGACACCTCTGATAAAGAGAGAAAACCTTGAATAACAAAATAGGTTTAACATTAACAAAAACCAAGTAAGAATTGTCCTAGTGGTCCTCGACGTTGTATCAAAGTTTACAGTTACCCAAAGGTGCTGAGTTCAATCCTGAACGAAGGCAGTGAAAAGTAACATTCAAAAACAGAGAATCAGCAACTATGTCCCAGCGCCTAGCTGGAGTCCGAACACGGTACCCTCGTAATAATAATAAAGGGAGCGCCTAGCTGGAGTCCGAACACGGTACCCCCGTAATAATAATAAAGGGTTGGGTTCGAGACTCCTACCAAACGGTGCCCCGATTCGATACAAAACACCTGACGAAGGTCGGAGGGCAAAACGGCCGAAACGTTGTGACTATAACAATTAAAATGAGGAAGTCAGTCCGACAATCTCAATCAATGGAAACACCTCATCTCAAAAATACAGACAATTAAATAAACTGTGTTGCGTGTTATTATTCATCGCACAGACATGGTAGCCAGAAAACCAAGAACAAGAATTCGGGGGCAGCTTAAAAAAGAAGTCTGTTTCCATTTCATTTTCATAGAATTAAAGACGGGAGTTGCTTTAAAAACTAAGAAAATATACCCTCTCTCCAAGAGACTGTTGCCGTTACAAACAGAAATAGACAACAACGAATGGTTTTATTGTTTTCTGAAATACTAGGGATAAAAGTCGTCCACTAGTGGAGCAGAAGAATTCCAACGATGGCCAGGTAATTCCCTGCGAAAAACGTATATTGTTTGCCGTTCCAAGGACATTTTATGACCAAAGTTATCCACCCCAGGTCTCATATATTCTCATATTTGTCCCCACGTTTATGGGTTCACATTATAGAACCAAACAAATTTATTTAAATGATTAATCAAAGACACAATGCTAATTATATGATTAAATTTCACCCCGCTAAGATAACATCGATATCGGTTTGTATAAATCCGTGCGACCAATGAGTAGATATACGTTTAGTCCAAGGCAAAATTGGAGGAAAAATCGTTTAGGTAAACAACAATGGTGTATTATTTTTTAGCCAGGATATATACTGTTTTATACAGGTAAAGCGTTATCGAAAATCGTTGTGCTGTCATGTTTTAAACTCTATCTATAACGTTTTCTAAGGAAAACACGTTGAAGCTAATCGTAAAATCATTATGTTCACTTAGTTGCTTTTATTTGGATAATTGTCAGTATATTTTTATTCTTTTAGATTAGGTATATTTTATCGTTCATTTTATTCTTCATTCTCCTCTTTGATTTTTTTCCTTCGTCTTCTCCCTTTCCTTCGCTTTAATCTTATTCTAAAGATATGCAAATCTGCGAATACGTTAATTGCATCAGACGTTGATGTTTTTACTACTTTAAATTTTTTTATAATTTTTTGTCATTTGTGCTTTCTTCGCGATCATTTAAAACTTTAATATGTTCTGCTTTTTATATATCTCAATAAAAAAATAAATATGTCCTCGTCTGAGACGGACATCCATTAAATGCGTGGCCGTTAATAATAGACACACAACATTTATTTACTGCAGATTACTTAGAAATATGAATTTGAGAATATAATCATTTCAGCATTATTCAATCAGGACATTTTCATACGAAGCAATCCACATCAGTTAAGTGTTTTGAAGTAATCTGAAGAGTTTCCCAATGATTAGAATTGATTTTCTGTTGGTGCAAACAACTAGCCCTTCTTTATATTGCAAACGGCTGACTGCGATATTTTTTCAATATTAAAAGACCGGCATTAAAGCTGCATAATAAACAAGGATTTATATTTAATCTTCATCAATTTAACTGCCATATTTTAGAAATGAAATAACATAATCTCTTTAATACAGAAAACTAATCGAAACTGCATATATTTTTTTACGTTTCATTTCCCGACGTAGTAAACGGATTTTATGATGCCGAATTGTCTTGTTAAGATAAACATGAATCTTAGAACAGAACGGTAGGACTTAGATAACGGTTTCTACTGCAGATTCAATAGAAATCAATCCATACTAGTTCAAAATTCATCGAATCTGATCTGTTTTTATAATAAGTAATATTTCTTAAGCTTTCGGGTAGTGTAATTCTCGATCCTTTTCAGTTTTATCTAGTTTAACTGGGGATTTTACGGTTTGATGAAAATCGTCATCTATATATATAAACATACACATATATTTATATTGTGTCAGCTATAATATGTAATAACCACTAAAGGACACCGCCTGATGGAAAGCAAGAATGAGTTGCAGTTGATTGTAAAGTGACAATGTTGCAGTCAATAATCTATCTTGGAAAAACCGATTAAGGAAAATCTGAAAACATTTTTTTTATTATTAGAAAAGAATTATTTCTCGTTAAATTAAGAAAAACATCTCCAGGTGGCATCCCTAAAAATTGATGCTTGTATTCAAGGGAAGTTGCGTCTTTTTAAAGTAGACGATTATACAATTATATCCACCAATTATCCATTACTTTAGCAAGACATTTTATAGAAGGCTTTCATTTTTAGTCTAATGAAAACGAGGCGTTCCTTTCGGAAAAAGGAGAGTTGCTTCATTTGAGGATAACGGAAATAGTTCATGAATAAAGAAGTTCAAGGGAAAACCGAATGCTGGCTTGTGGTACCCCTTGTTTCAAATCGGAGGGTAAATTATCCATAAAATCGTTATAGTTAGTAGACGTTCAGGTCTGTACCTTGACGATTGTCAAGAATAGCATTTTTTGTAATGAAATAGTGTAAAAGCCCATTCTATCATGCTAATATGTTTCTAGATTACATCCCATATTTTGTAATATAAAGTTACGCGTATTTATCTAGCAGACATATATTATAGTTAGTGTCTAACTTTCTTATTATGAGGCACTTTTGATTATCAATCAATCAATAAATAACTTACCTTAGGAATTAAAAAAAAAACATTGCAATAACTACTGTATACAACATGAATAATTGTGCAATTCGAATTTGTACCTGGATATGGAAAATGCCATCACGACTTATTCGCCTAAGCCCTTTACGACATAATAGACTCGGAAATAGAATATTGTTTTTCTATCTGATGAAACGAAGACTACAATCATACATCACTCAATGAGAAACGCATTGAAAATGTAAATTGTCTTCATTTCTTAGTTTAATTAACCGTGAAATATTATGCACTTGCATTATATTTACATTTCTGCATGGTTGTAAAACTGGTATAACAAATAACAAATGATATAGAACATGTAATTCCGCATACTCTATGGTAAATAGATATAAAATTAAAGTATATTTTGTTATCTAGGGATTTCTATTACAAAGGTGAGCTTTTAGACCTCGTCTAGTGAATCGAGTGTGTACAGTGTAGAGGTTACTATGCAGTAGTTTTCTCGAAGTGTATTCCATTTATGTACTTGTAACACAAGCTTAGAGGCACAACTCCGTGACTGGGAAGCAAACAATTGACATTGCCAGACATTACAAGACTTATGTACGAATTATTATTGTATTCTGTTCACGAGCTTTACCATAGTTATTTGTGAACAAGCCATGGCATGGCAATCATAAATTAGTTACCTCAAATTTTAAACGATTGATACTGCGCACTCTATCATCATAATAGATAGAATTAATATATAAGTAAATTAAAAATTCCGTATGACCTATTGTAACGGGATAATCTACTTTCAGAATTTTTTAACTGATTATAAAATGTTACTAACACTCGTTCAATCAATATGATGCCATATTTTGTCCATTCTACTAACGATCTAAACGATACAATTATTTACATTGCGGTTTCCTCTTTTCCAATTAAAACACGCTTATCCATTCATGTACGTTTATTTAAAAGGTAAATAATATTTTTTACAAATGTGCCTCATTAACTACATTGAATAAAACTTAAATTCCAACAATGTATTCTGATACTTGAGGTGGTTTATCTTGCAAATATCCAAATTCATAAGTTCTTCTCCTTTAGAGAATTTCGTTGAAGACGTTGTCTTCTTCGTCTTTTTCTTCTTCGTCTTTTTCTTCTTCTTCTTGTTCTTCTTCTTGTTCTTCTTCTTCTTCTTCTTCTTCTTCTTCTTCTTCTTGTAGTCACGGTTAAGGTGCGTTTAATTTGACATATTTCTCCGTTTCTTTAAGTTTTTGAAAATGGATCTACGATCCACAGTATGGAATGATCAACTATTGATTCAGTTAAAACATCTTAAACCCTCTTATTATGTTAGTGCACTCTGTTTTATGTAGATGAATGCCTATTAAAATTTAGTTGTGTAATCTGCCATCTGTAATATGTTGTTGAGAACATCACGATTACATAGAATGTTTTTTTTTCAATAATAATTTCTGTTGGAAACCAAACGGATTACCACTCTCTTCTCAGGATAATCTTTTTACAGAATTTGCTAAATGTCATACGTTTGGTTTCTTTCTGTTTTTTATTAATCCTAATTTGATTTGATTTTATGCATTTTATTCGGAATAATTTATCTCACCTTATTTTATTATTTTATTTTTTAATTATTATGTTTGTATTTTAAATTCATAGCTTATCTCATATCTTATTCTCTTCAGGTTTTATTGTACACGTCTTTGCTGTGTTTTTGTAATTGTCTTGCTTATATGCGACACCTTATTTTTTTTTTTACATTAGCAGACAAATTCCTCGCTGACTGCCGCCATGAGCCTTTTGAATGAACACTGACATATAAAAATATAAAACCTTTTTAAATTCGTTTTTTTTTTGTTACATACTTTTTGTATCTTATATTAACTTTCGTATTATCGATGTACAGACAGAAAGAGAAATAATTAAGCTTTAGTACATCGTCCTATAGAGACGCAGAAACACAGACAGACCTACCATTGCTCGGATTTTGTTTGTGAGGTTTGGTGGAACGGCAATTGCTTAATCGAGCATAAGAAGATATATAAGGGACTCGTTATTGAAACAAACGTGTGAAACTTAATTAGGGTTTTCTATTATAGGTGACCCCCATGCGACGTCACTTCCGTTATTGGGAGTGTGAGATCTAAGCAGTAACCTCCGTTTCCATGTTAGGTTTTCATGGGGAGTTCAGTTGCTTTACGTCAAACGGTGTGCCCGTGCATACGGTTTCCATTTATAAATTACCCCACTGGGTGGCCAGCTATGTTGGGAAGTATGAGCAGTGGAACCTGTCAAAATGCCCCCCTCTTTATAGTAGGGTATCCTGTTATATTTGGGTATTCTAGGAGTGTACATCAAAGAGTGTGAGGGGGCACATGATTTCGGGTTATAAATGATCCCATAGGGCCCGGCCCCCATTGGTAAGAGTAAGCGGTGTAACCCGTCAAAACTAGATATTTTTCATTCTGGGTTATCGTTCCAAATCTTGGAGCTCTTCCTTTAACAGTGTCAGAATACACAGGGTTCTCCCTTTTAAGTGAACGCTCCTATAGAGGCCCTACTTTTAAATACAGGCTACATCTTTTATCATCGTATATTGTCATTTAAGTGACAACATGTAAGAGATAAAAGTAAATCTCATGGGATGGAGTGACATAAAGTGATATTTTAGGGTAAAAATAGAAGGCGATAAGTAGAATGAGAATTTCAACACTGAACAGGATAAATGGAAAGTGTAGAGAGATATGAAGGGAAAGTAATTCTACGTATTTGTCAACCTATTTAACTTAATACTATCAGTTAAAGATGCTTGAATGTTACATTTTCAGAAATACGTCTAGAGGCCACCGAAACCGATAGTGGGAAACATAGTTGTTTATAGATATGAGCATTTACGCTTTGTTCAATTTCTCAAGAGATTGGTTTGTTGTCAATGCATTCTGTCATTGACTTGTTTATATGGAAATGTATTTTCCCTCATGTGGGACATATTACAAAATACATCTCAGACACAACATTCGGGGGGGTCGTTGATGAAATTTGGAATTTTCGTCATATAAAGATGTATAACTTTGATATACCTGCATTGATGTAATGTAGTTAAAATTGCGATTCTTTACAAATTGAGTTCAATCTTTATTTGCTTTAACAATACCCTACCTTAAAGAACAACTGTGGAGGTTCCTAGTCGTTGAATGAATTGCTTTTGTTTCATGCTTATTGTAGGATTTTCAGAAAGACAACATATTTATGCAGTTTTCCTTTTAAATAATTACACGTTTCATGTGTATCATTTTTTAATTAAGTCAAGGACAGGTATGTCCGCTATTACTGCGTATCCTTTCTACGTAAATATAATTATAAGCACATTGACAAGCTAATACTCAGATTGTGCTTTTGGGAAATGGCTGTGTATGTAGTTTGTTTATCAAAGCTGTCAAATATAGGCGCAGGACGCTTACTGATGGCTTCGTTTGAAAAGTGCTGTTCAACTTGATTACCTACAGTTGATAAATTGATCCGTACACTTGTGACAAGGAGGTCAATAATCAATATACACAGGCAAACACACTTGACTTATTGATTAAACGCAATCAATGCGCCGATAAGAAAACTCACTTACATACGTATTCAATGTACATATTCAAATATATGTGCACACACATTTATATGTGTGTGTGTGTACATGTTAGCAGGGGTTTTTGTCTATGCATATGCGTAAGTTTTGTTACACTTTGCTTTTTTCCATGTATATAGAGTATAAGAGAATGGCAAAAAAACATGTTTCATATTAACAGGCATTTCTCCCGCCAGAGTTCTATTGCAAAAAAAAAAATAATAATAATTAGAAAAATTATTCATTTTGTATTACAATGAAAACAATATTTTACATAATTGTGTATAGTGAATCATAATCTAGTGTATTTTGCATTAACACATATTATTTTAGTAATGAAAATATAATACACACATGCACACACACACACAAGCACACACACACACACACGCATATATATATATATATATATATATATATATATATAAGTGAACGTGTCTGTGTGTCTGTGTATGTGTCTGTCTGTGTTTCAGTGTACATTTCCCTACGTAATAACTCTGCTAATTTTTTAGTCTACAGACTCGAAATTTGATATACAGGATTCTGAGATTTGGGCAAATCAAGGTGATCGGGTTTCGGCTAGAAATTTCACTGTTAAGGGGTCAAAGTTCAACCATTTGACCTTTGAGAACTCTACCAAACTCCTCCGAGAATTTTGGGTCTAAACACTTTACATTTTAGATATTGGTTCCTTGGGCAAGGATGTAACTTAATAACTTGATTTGAACTCAAAACAATAAATGTTAAGGAGTCATAATAGCGGTCAAAGTTAAAAAAAATTATTATTTTATTTATTTATTTATTTTTGCTCAGAATACACCGCCATGTGTACATTTCTCTACGCAATAACTCTGTTAATTTTTAGTCTACAGCCTCGAAATTTTATATACAGGGTACTGAGATTAGGGAAAATCGATGTGATCGGTTTTTGGCCAAAAATTTGCCGATTAAGGGGTCAAAGTTCAACGATTTGACCTTTGAGAATCTACCAAACTCCTCCGACAATTTTGGGTCTACGCACTTGAAATTTTAGAAATAGGTTCTTTGAACATGGATGTAACTTAATAACTTGATTAGACACCAAACCAATTAATTTTAAGGGGCCATAATAGGGGTCAAATTTAACATAAATTTACCTCTGCAGTCTCTTCCAAATTACTCAGACAATTTCTGGTCTAAATATTTGACATTTTACATAAAGGGTATTAAGAGATAGGGAAAGCTTTTTCATCAGTTTGGGTCGAAAATTTTTGTTACCAATATATAAATGTATGTATGTATGTCTGTTTGCATGTCTGCCTTAAACTTTCAATAGAGGCGACGGATTTTACCAAGATCAGTATCGTTTTAAATTTCGATCTTTCATACGACAAATATAGAAAAATTGGATAAAAACATTAATATCTTCCCCTTAAACTGGACACTTTTCTACAGGGGTGGGTCACTTTTTTCGTCGATATTTAAGAAAGTTATACTCTCCTTTAGATTATCTAGGTTTAATTTTTTTAAAAAATGTCGCTTCCCGTTTGGCGGTGGTTGTAACAGTCTAAACGTTAGGCTTTACCCCGTTCTTTTCCTCCTTGCGGTACGGGTTCGAGCCTGCCTTCCTACTACCACTTTTTTCTTGGTTTGTACAACATACACATCCAAATATCCGGTCAACGTCGGGCGCCCATGCTAGTATATATATAAAAGTGAAAGGGTTTGTGTGTCTGTGTGTCTGTCTAATTGTGTACATTTCCCTACGCAATAACCCTGTCAATTTTTAGTATATAGACTAGAAATTTCATATACAGGCTACGGAGATTTAGGGAAATCTAGGTTATCGGGTTTCGGCCAGAAATTTTGCTGTGAAGGGGTCAAAGTTCAACGATTAGACCTTTGAGAACTCTACCAAACTCCTCCGACAATTTTGAGTCTAAACACTTGAAGTTTTAGATATAGGTCCCTTGGACATGGATCCAACTTAATAAATTGATTTGCGCCCAAAACAATAAATGTTAAGGGGTCATAATAGGGGTCAAATTAAAAACAAAATTGACCGCTTTTTTTTTTGCTAAGCATACACCTACAAACACCCGAGCAACGCCGGGCACACATGCTATATAAGTTAAAATGCATGTCTGTGTGTGTGTGTGTCTGTCTGTGTACACTCCCCTACACAATAACTCTGTGAATTTTAAGTTTACAGACTCGAAATTTTATATACAGGATATTGAGATGTGGGAAAATATTTATAATCCGTTTTCGGCCGGCAATTTGGATGTTAATGGGTCAAAGTTCAACGATTTGACCTTTGCGAACTATACACAACTCCTCCGCCAATTTTAGGTCTAAACACTTGAACTTTTATATATAGGTTTCTTGGACATGGATCTAACTTAATATCTTGATTTGAGCTCAAAACAATAAATTTTAAAGTGTCAAAATAGGAGTTCAAATTTTAAAAAAATTAAATGCTCCGGTCTCTACAACTTCTGGTCTAAACATTTGATATTTTACATAAAGAATATTCAGAGATAGGGCACGCTTTTTAATCAGTAAGGGTCGAAAATTTCAGTTACCATCATATAAATGTATGTATGTATGTATGTCCGTTTGCATGCCAGCCTCAAAGAAATTTTCATAAAGGCAGTATCGTTTAGACGTTCGACCTTTCAGACGATAAATATCGAAAATTTGGCTAAAAACATATCTTCACCTTTAGCTGGGCATTTCCCTGTAAGGAGTCGCTTTTTTCGCCGATATTTTCGGAAGTCGTCCTCTCCGTTCGATTGTTTAGCCTTTATTAAGACGTACGTCATTCCGGTTTGGCTGTGGTCGTAACAGCAAAGCTATCAGGTTTTTCCCGTTCTGTTTCACCTTTGCGGTACGGGTTCGAGTCTGCCTTCTTACTGCCACTTTTTTTATTTGCTCAACATACACCTCAAACACGCGGGCAACGACGGGCACCCATGCTAGTATATATATATATATATATATATATATATATTCAAGCAATATATATATATATATATATATATATATATATATATATATTCAAACAAATGTTATTGAAGAGCACAGAATTCTTCTGTTTTATTATCTTCTTTTTCATCTTCTCAAATATCCGAATAGTTTTCTTTGTGTTTTTTTTTTTCAAAATTTTATATGTCGGATCCATAGCAAACGCTTTCGACAGAGACACATCTATCATCCTCAGGCATGTTGTAGAAAGTATTTTTCCTTTGTTCTTTATATAGATATACATATTTTACCATGATCAACTGGTGGCTTATTATGAATTAGCTGGCGGATTTTTTATAATAATTATATATAGAGTATATTAATTGTATATTTACAAATGTACATATTTAAAAATTAAGATCTGCTGTATAAATATTTCGACTGTATTCGTAATTCATACGATTGATCTGCGGGGTTTTGTTTTGTTTTAATATACAAAGCTTCGAGTATCTTAATATTTTTCTCGCCTTGCTAAACCTTAGTGTTTTCTACCATGATTTTTCGGAATTCCGAATGATGGTCCCCATGTGTTCCCAAATGTTCCTATATCAAACGAGAGTCAGAGAGGTGGAGAGTTAATCTTCGCGACAATGTGTTTGTAGTATAGCCTATGTAGTTAGTATTATTAAAGATGCATTCTTCTATTGTGCAGTTAAATTGGTAAACGACATTGTTTTTTTCTAAGATATTATTTGCCTGCGAAATTTTGTTTTTGATTAGGAGGTTAGTTGTCTGCAATATTTCATAATATATAATAAATTTTATTTTTCGTTATCATTGGTAGCCACGTATCAATGGATTATATTTTTAGAATACATTCAATAGTTTTGGAGTTATGGTGTAGCTGATTACGGTAATATATTCGAATAGTTGTAGAGAGTTCTTGCTTTTGGGTATTTTTTTTACATGGGGGTACCACATATCAAGGCCCGGAGGCCATTCAGGGATAAGGGTTATTGCGTGTACAGTAATCAATGAGATAGTATTGTAGTAATCATTAGTATTGGAGATTTGATAGTGTCTTATTAAGGGGGCGGTTTGTCAGGAATTTGTTTATGTTGTGTTTGAAAACATTCAAGTTGTAGTCAGGTGGGAAATAGGCGAACGGAAGAGAGTTCCACAATCGTGCACTTCTGAGAAAGAAGCTCTGCTCATGGAATCTACGTTTCCATTAAGGCACATATAAAGAGTAGTTTCAGTCAGATGGGTGTTTCTCGTGAAAGATTGGCGAGGGGGGAAAAGAGATTGGAGCTCAGACGAGCACTTGCAATGGAAATTACGATAAAGAAAGACAAGCTCGCAACGTCTCTTCTGTGGGAGAGAGGCTGCAGGGAAGAAAAAAGGGCATCCCCACCAAACCCCGAAGTCTATTTTGTACTCTGTCAAGGCAGGATAGGCTGTTTTTAGCAGTTCCTGCCCAGGTGTGGCAGCAGTACTTCATCTTTGGACGTACTTGGCTTTTATACAGATGGAGAATTGCATTAGTAGTGAGATATCTTCTGGAGCGATAGAAGGATCCCACCATTTTCACAGCGTCCTTGGCAACAGATTTGGTGTATGTGTTCCATTTCAGATCAGGAGCAAAGATCAAGCCCAGAAGCTTGTCAAAAAGATGGAGCCTCCCGAAGACGAGATCCATCCATCACAATTGATGCCAGATGGGGATCAGAGCGTTGATGATGTTAAGATAGAAGCTTGCTTTTGGGTGCATTAAAAGTGACCAGCCACCTCTTCCCCTACGTATCACGCGCCCAAGATCTGAGGAGAGAGAAGTAGAGAGAACTTTGTCATTTACGGCCTTTGATGTGTTGCCATAGACGGTCGTGTCATCAGCATAGATGTCAACGAATGATTTATGTATGTGTTTAGGGTGATAATTGATGTAGATCAGGAAGAGAGTTGGGCCCAGTATGGACCCCCGGGGGAATCTAGCATTAATACTGTGGGCCTCTGATTTCTGCCCATCAACCACTACTCTTATGAACCTATCAGAGAGAAATGATTTAATGATTGAGAAACATTTCCAGTAATACCGTAGTTGCAAATCTTGTGAAGTAGGCCCTTATGACATACCATATCGAAGGCCTTCGATATGTCAAGAGCAATTGCCCTGGAAATTAAACCTTTGTCAAGAGATTCACTAATCCTATGTGATATAACAGTTAGCACATCTGCTGCAGATCTTGCAGAGCAGAAACTATATTGCATGCCACTAAGAAGGCTGTTTCCGTTGAGGTGGTTGACTACTTCTTTATTTAATATTGATTCCAACAACTTACTCATGACACACAGGAGACTTATTGGTCTGTACTGAGAGGGATATTACTTTTCACCTGAATTCTTAAATACAGGGCATACAGGTGAGTTTTTCCAGGGTGTTGGAAAGCATTTCTCATTAAGGCAACGCTTAAACAGTTTTGTAAGTATGGGGGCAAGTTCTGGTTGGAGCCTTTTCAGCACTATAACTTGAATGCCGCCAGGGCCAGTTGCTTTACTGGAATCAATGTTCTTGATTAGGTTGGCGACCTCACGCACATATATTTGTATTTTGCATAGCGTGTTGTATGTTATAGGAGGAAATACAGGGAGCTAATGGCCATTGTCGCATAGAGTAGAATTAGCTGCAAAGTTCTTTGCAAATAGTCTGGCCTTGTTGGTTATTTCTTGTTTGATTCAAGTTAGTGATCACTAGTTTTGTTAGTTTATCTACAAGAGAGTTTGGGAATTGGTTATTGACTAATACTTGTTTTATATTTTTTAATTCATTAAAGAATATATTTTTCTTTGAGGAAATCATCTTCGGACGATGTATAAGATTATTTATTATATTTTATGGTATCTGTTCAGTGCACATTCACCTATAAGTATTGCAAACTGCTTATAATTCAATGACAGTATTTTTTTTCGAAAATAATCAATTATAAACAGAACGACTCATAGAGATCTATCTATATTCTTTTTTTTCATTTTAATATATTTTCATAGAATGTTTTATATTATGTCACTAAAAAAACATCTTCTTTACGTCACAAGTTTCACACTCATACATTAATTCCATGGGTAAAATAACATACTGACCCAACAGGTCACGGTTAGTCTAGTATATATATATATATATATATATATATATATATATATATATATATATGCATATATATATATAGTGTGTGTGCGTGTGCGTGTGTGTGTGTGTGTGATGTCTTAAAAATGTAACTATCCACTGACACGAATCTTTCCGTTACAAGGAAGATAATGCAATGAGTTTTACCATTACTAGCTAGGAGCCTAGCGTTGACCGGCCGTACAAGCCGGTATTTTTATTCACGCAGTTTACATATGTACTATTATAGAATGAAACCGCTGTGTATTATTATATATTACAACGAAATAATTTGTCCTCATGACTAATTCGCGAAACATAAAATGAATAGTAATGAAAATGTTGTTCATCAAGTGACGTTTGTATTTGTTTATAATATCACGTCAGGTGATATTATGGGTTGATGATAGATGCCTTGGGAAAGTCACTTCGGATCAATGTTAATTTTAAAACAGACAAACGAAGAAATAATTTGCGGCGATTTTTAATGGTGCCCATTATCTTATAGTAAATCATTAATGAGCAAACACCTATATAAAATGGCACAGTACAGCTGGATCTGACCGAGGGATCATTCGATCAGTATCAAACGAAGTACATCTAGGCTATATCTCCAGCTTATAATAAATATGGAGTTTTTTTTTTATTTAAACAAGAAAGGATTTGATGGATTTTTGTTATCTTTCTTGCAACGAAATATATTGCCCTATAAAATTATTCTTTTTTTTCAATAAGAGAGGAACGTTATTTTCAATGACGAATTTTGTTCGATACTTATCTGATAAATTACTGCACAAAACCTAACTAAGAACGCTACCAGGCATAATATCTTTGTGTGAAATTTGCAAAATATTGATCAGAATCTACGCAGAAGGAACTCACACGCACAGAATTTTTTATTTTTATATTATAGTACAGAGAGAGAGAAAGAGAGAGATTAGCATCCCTTTTTCACGAATTAACACTCACAGGAATTTAGGGGTGGTGTTTTTTAAGCTTACGTTTTTAGTAAAATTATATTCTATCGATATCAAGTTAAGGTGTCTTTCCGCTATCGCAGCAGCCACTTACCATCGAATTAAAGTTTCACTCGACCAACCGTATTCTCTAGAGTTCAAAAAAGTATTCTAAAGGCTCCAATGTTTTCCGCGCCTTTTCACTGACTGCATGATTAATTGTCTCTCTACTCGGTATTTCCAGAGTCATTGGCATGGCGCCATGTGAACTAGATCTAACCTATTTTTAAGGCTTTATTTTTTATCCTCTTGCGGTATTAATCTTTTTTCGTTTTATTGCTATTGCAGTATTCATGTTTCTGGTCACGGGCCGCAATGCGTCGCTTGGTTTCCGCATTCTAGTATTTCAGCCGTGTTCATTTTTGCTATTAATCGTATTTCGTCAACTTTCTGGCTAATGCTCGTATTCAGTTTTCCGTGTTTCTCACTATGTTTATAGTGCTGCTGCAATTATTGATGTTATACTGGCTTGGTTAATTTTCTATATTCCTGGCAGATTACATATGTATATATATATATATATATATATATATATATATATATATATATATAACATTTTTAAATGGAATTTCGAATTACAGAATGTATGATACTGTACGGCTATTATCCATATAAATATTAGTAACAATATCTATAAGGTAAAGGTATACAAATAAAATATTTTTTCTTATTCTATGAATTTTCAATGAATGGCTCCGCTCATCGGAGGAAAATTTTATGGGAAAATAAATCTAGCTAATTATTTGCTTATTAGCCCATAAATTGAAAATTATATACAAAATGATTACATGAACATATAATTTATGTTTGGATAAATAAATACAATATATTAAATAGTATCAGAATGTTGAAATATAAACATATTAAAATATCATTATATCATAGGGAAAGTGTGTGAATATACAATATGCAAGTTTTCACATGGATGTTTAGAAATGTCTGGACATGAGTGTCTATTGGATTTTCGTTAGACAGGCTTGTACGAAGACCACCTAATTTTCTATATTTGTTTCTTTCTCTTCACTATTTGTAACCCTGTAATAAAGAGTATAACCTACGTACATGTTATTCTCTCTCATAGTATATTATATCATTTCATACTTGTAACATTTTTAATAATTTTAATAGACTAATATATTAATTAACACCAGATTTATTATATAAGACATATATCAGCAAATAGCATCTAAAAGATTTTTAGTTAACTCATTCTTATATTAGGCTTGTGAAAAATCAAAAACCTTTTTCCAAATGTGTTTCGGGGTATCCCTGTGCATGATTTTGATTTTACATAATTCACCGTTCAGCCTAGAATGTACATTAAACAACAAAATTTCGCCAGGAATATAACAGTATCAATTGTTTTGTCTTCTACAAATGTCACTGCACATTTATTCATTTGAGCATGGAATATCCTTTGCATCTAATCATATAAGATTTAAATATAAATGTATTTGTTTTACTCTGAAAGCTATATTTATGTTGCAAAAAACATTTTTAATGAGATTTGTCATTCATTGAAAACTCTTGCATTAAGAAAAAAGTATTTACTGTATTTCTTGCCAACCCAATGAATTTCTTGTAACTGTTTGATTTACGTAAGTTAATTATCAATTTTAATATATATATATATATATATATATATATATATATATATATATATATATATATATGAATAAAAAGGAAAAACCTAAAAGAGTAAAAAACAAAAATATTATCAAACGTTTCGTCCCTATTTCAGGGGACATCATCATTTTTTTTTACTCTTTAATGTTTTTCCTTTTTATTCACATAACGTCCAAAGCATCGCCTATATCTTGCTTTATTTTATTCATATATATATATATATATATATATATATATATATATATATATATACGTTATATGCGTATATATATATAAGTATATATATATAAGTATATATATATATATATATATATATATATATATATATACAGTGCCACGCAAAAGTATTGTATAGATTACATTTTTCTTCATAACATTAATTAGGGTTCAAGATTATACCTAAACTTTGGTCACTATATTCCTATTACTATTCTAAATTAATTACAAAATCAAAGTTTAGATTTAAGGAAAAATATTAATTAGCAAACTCAAAAGTATTGGATAAACTTTTACAAAATTCTTTTTTCTGAAATAAATTTAAATGATTTTTGCTTAGCGTGTTGCAATAATGCAAACGACTTATAACTGACCAATCAGAGAGCTTTATATTAAAATAATTGTATAACATTCTTCCAGTTTGGGCTCACTCCTTCAAGGCCAACCAGTTAATTAATAAAAATGCTTAAAACAAAAGATTTGTCAATAGACAAAAAAAAAAGTAATTGATAAGCACAAAGAAGGTAAAGGGTATCGAATAATTTCAAAGGAACTTAATCTACTTTAATCTTAGTACAGTTGGAAACCTTATTAGAAAGTTTAAAAACCGTGGTGAAGCTGTTGCTAATCTTCCAAGATGTGGTCGGCCAAGGAAATTAAACGAAAAAAAACAACCTGGGTAATCAAAAAGAAACTAAAACCCTTTTTCTTACTCGGGGTGAAATTCAAACCGCCCCCAGAGAAGCTGGGATTAATGTGATGAAGGATACAATCAGTAGAGTTCTTAATCGTGCAGGTTTTGCATCAGGGTCCCCAAGAAAAGTTCCATTATTGAAGCTTAAACACGTCAGATCACGTTTGAATTATGTTAAAACATATGAGGAAGAACCCTAAGGATTCTAGAACGAGGTAATCTGGTCGGACGAAACGAAAATCGAAATCTTTGGAAGAAACAGATGGCGTAAAAATGGCACCGCCTATAACAAAAAGAATACCATTGCTACGATAAAGTTTGACAGTGGTTCGATAATAGTATGGACGTATTTTATATCCAAAGATAATGGTGAACTAGAAATCATCAATGGTAGAATATAGGGCGTATGTAAAGTGAGATTTTTAGAGGAAACCTCCAGAAATCTGATTTGTTGGGACACAATAGCAATTTCGTGTTTTAGCAGGACAATGATCCCAAGCATACTGCGAAACTAACCAAAGAATGGCTTAGAAATTACGGAATTGACGTTCTGATTTGGCCCAGTCAGTCTTCAGACCTCAACCCAATTGAAAATTTGTGGGAAATATTGAAGACCAATGTTCAAGAGAGGAATCCACAAAACATTCAACAACTAGAACAGTTCTGCAAAGAAGAATGGTACAAAATACCTGCATATCTTATCAAAATACATGTGCAACTATAGAAAGCGATCGGAAGCTGTTGAAGGCAATAAAGGTCATACAAGCAAATATTAATTCAATGAATTCAACACTTTTGCGTTAGTTGATTTATATTTTAACTTTAATTTTGTAATAACTATCCCAAGTATTAGTTAGAATAGTAATAGGGATATATGGACCAAATTTTAGGTAAACTCTTGAACCCTAATTAAAGTTATGAAAAAATGTATCCAATACTTTTGTGTGCCACTCTATATACATCCATCCATATATCCATACATATATATATATATATGTATATGTATATATGTATATATATATATATAGAGAGAGAGAGAGATAGGTAGATAGATAGATAGATATGGCATTATTTTTGCACCAACCTAATAACATTTCTACAACATGTGTTATCTAGTTATATGTCTATTTGATTTTACTTTTTTCTACTTTTACTTTTATTAAAAAAATATGTCGGTTGTATTCAGACCTTGACCCAGAATTAACATAGGCAAATGTATTAACATTTGTTTAATTCTACTGTGCTAATTCTGGACATTAATCATTAATAAGGCGTCACTTCTCTCTTCTCTTGTACTGATAAGGATAATATATTAAAAAATCTCGATATAGTTTCTTAAACGATCGTACAGCATCCCTGCTTTTTGCCATCTTTTAACTTGTAAATGAACGTATATATATATATATATATATATATATATATATATATATATATATATATATATATATATATATATATTTACATTCAATTGCAGTCCTCGTTCATTTTATTTATCTTTATACACACGCGCACACTCGCATACATACATATAATTCAGTTTCATCTTTGGAAATTAGAATTAACTACAAGTTATTAATCGGGAAGGGATAGAAGTTTGAAACTTCAAAAGTCCTAATTACGTGGAGAATCAAATATATGCGTCTTCGCATTTGAATTGATTAATTGCAGCTATATGAAACTGATTTTATAAAGTTTTACATCTCTATCTTATATTTAAATTTCCGAATGCCTCTTATCCCTGCATCGTGTAGTAATGCACATCCCGTGTTTCGCCAAATCGTCTGAACAGTTCAACCACTGAATAATTATACACTTTCGTTCATTATTCATTACGAAGCCACTCTCCACCGTTAAGAAATGTAGTAGCATTATGAATCACACATTACGCAAAACCACTTGTCATAAGACATGCTATATCGTAGTCAATCTAATCTGTATCCTTCTCTCTCTGTTACAAACCAGCTGCACGTCCAGCAACGCTGGAAAATATTTATAGAAATATTATGATTTATTCTCAGTCTTTCACTTAGAAAAAATATTGCTGACGGTTCCGCTCCCCAACTTAATGTCAATGTAGTTTATACTTAGATCAAGTTGAACATATCGATCTAAAACAAGGCGTACTTAGTGGGAATATTCGATTTATCGACAACAATGAATGGATCAAAATATGTATAATGATACTCTTTTATTTATTTACTGTGTTTATTGAATTTACGTGGTTTCCCACTGAGCAAATTAGGCATGAGGCCGTTTTTTAATGTGGAGAGGTGAGGGGAAAGGAAAAGGTGGGGCCAGCTCCCACAAGAGGAGGGGAGCGGGAACTGATAGTGAGAGCTCTTGTTATATCCCTATATTTCCCCTACATCGACCAGCAACTTGTTGCCACAAGGGCTCATGGTACTTTGTTTATGCACGTTTTAATATATATTAAACATTTAAATAGACCACCCATAAATTAAAAATATCAGGAAAACATATCATTAATGTGTGCTGTATTGTAACAAGGCCGATAGCCATTAGTCGCGTGCTCTCGTGTAATGAATGAATGCGTGAATGTAGGATTGGCATGAAATTCTTAAAGATAAACAAAAATGACCGAAAAATGGGCTGAAATGACTTATATAAATAAAAAGTAAATGATTTAAAATTACTTTAATGAATAACATCAAAGGAACTTAATCTACTTGACTTAATCTACTTGACTTAATCTAATGACTTTAAGAATGACTTGAATGCTTAAGAAATAACTGGAATCCTTCAATAACGACTGGAATGATCTGGAGAATGACTTGAATGGTTTTGAGACGGACTAGTTTTAGAGTGGGTGATCATTTTATATTAAATTAATACAGAAAAGTGATCCCCCACTTTATATCACAATAAATACAGCATGTAGTTAGAGTAGATACTACACTTTGATATTTGCCAAAAGGCCAAGAAAAGGGTATTTATTTGCTCTCCCACCGAGCAAAATAGGCACAAGGCCGATTTTTAATGTGAGGAGTGAAGGGGAAATGGGGACCAACTCCCCGAGGAGTAGAGGAGCTGGATAGTGACAATTGGTATGAAGGTTTTCTCCTACATTGACAAAGGTCTTATATGTGGGGTTGCCCTTACATATGGTCTTTGCTTGTAGTATCTGCCGGAACAGATACTACACTTTGATCTTGGACAAAAGGCCAAGAAAAGGGTATTTATTTACTCCCCCACCGAGAAAATTAGGCAAAAACCGATTTTTAATGTGAGGAGTGAAGGGAAAATGGGGACCAACTCCCCAGGGAGTAGCGGAGCTTGATAGTGACAATTGGTATGAAGGGTTGCCCCTACATTGACCAAGGTATTATATGTGGGGCTGTCCCCACATATGGTATTTGCTTGCAGTATCTGTCGGAACAGATACTATACTTTGTGATGTTAAATTCTTAATTCATGTTAAAAATACATTGAAAATCAAAATGAACAAAAAACTTAGGCACATGGCCAACTCAAAATGGCGAATTGTGGGGGTCGTTGCTCATCCTTGTCACTCCAGAACTAAACAAAATCAAAAGTTTCTCCCAGCTAGTATATTCTTTCACCATAATACCGCATTCGCCCTTCCATACTGGGGGACGTCCTACGTAACTCCCAATGTTTAAAATATTTTTATTGACGTGTAAACACAAAAAAAGATAATAATAATAATAATAACAATGGTACAATAATTCATTTGTGTTGAGGGCGGGGGAAGAAAAAAGTGTGGATGCTTAGTAGGACCCTTCCAACCCAGTCTATTTGATAAACTACCCGTTCCATTAGGTTTGTAAAAGGAATCTCGCTTCTGCGAGGGAGTCTCTAAGTTGGGATGCCCTCTAGATGTGGGTGAATGGAGAAAATATTTTTTTGTTTGTGTGGATTAGGTATGGGAGTTAGTTTCTATTTCTTTCTCTCCAAGATGGGTGGAATTTAGAGGAGGGGTGAAAACAAAAATTGCAAGAAGGAGTGGGTGTGGATCTTGGAGGCTTCCTAATCGGGGAGGGATGGAACACACAGTCATTAGCTGCGAGGCTACTTGTTTAATTTTACATTACGGAGCTGCGCGTTCCACACCTTGGCGGGGAACACGTATTCAAATTTGGCTCCTCTTCGTACACACAGACTTGCTACATGTATCCATCTTCTGTCGAATGCCGCGCGATGCAGCGTTCTGCTATCACATCTGATACTACACTTGGATCTTGGCCAAAAGGCCAAGAAAAGCTTAAAAAGCTAAGAACATCTATTAACAAGATACCTTTGATCTTAACCAAAAAGGCCAAGCACAAACGTGTTAAGGACAGACCGACTGACATACCGATCGACCGACAGACCGACGGGGTGACTTATAGAGTTGCTTGCACGCGACTACTAAACTGAATATCTATATATAGAGCTAGCGGAAATATTTTCATTGTAAATCTCTTACCTTTCTTATCCCATTAATCTTTTCCCCCCGTAATCCATTCCTAGCCTGTTTCTAACCAGATATAAGCGTGCAACGTGTAATATGGGTGGAACAGTTTTTTAATCCTTCGTGGCGTTTAAAATTACATTTGTTTCAACTGCTATATCAGATCTCCTTCCGGCTTGCCATCACAATATCTACTACCTCTGCTAGTACTGATAAAACTACCATCACCCACGTAATATTTATCCGACTTCACTTTTTGACCTTTCTAAACAAGTTTCCCGCTTTAACCAATTGTTTTCAGCTATCAATCATGAACAAGAAATTATTAAATTAATAAGTAAAACTTTTTTCTTAAATAACAAATAAGGTGTCTATCAAGAGCGAGAAAACCATTGTAGCTAACTTATTATTCGTCTTCTTTTCTTTTAACCACGATCATTTTTCTTTTGTTTTTGATGTATTACTTTTTATGTAAATGTATACGTCTCCATGTTATGCGTTTCTATCATTCTTTTTGTGTGTTCATAAAGTCTGTTATTTTTGCTTTTGTGTGACCTTGTATTTGTCCATGCATGTCAACTAAAAGACTATATACTTAATTTTTCTCCGGGCATCCTAAACATAGTTTCAGTATTGTCTTAGAGTTATTAGAAAATAGAAATTACTCTCAATTGCAGACATTTTAAACTGACTACTTTTATTATTTTGATCGCTTTTCCATTTGGTGAACCATTTACTGACATCGTTCTTGATCTTGTATCAATATCACTTCTGAATACGCATCACTTTTCCTATTTATTTGCGTTTAACTTGTAAGAAAATATTTTCCATCATCCGTTTACTTAAGTTGTAAATGTTCAAACAGAAAAATTGCTGTGTTATCATTTTCATTACTAAACAATGTTTCAAAATAATTTTTAATAATCTTTATTAAAGATATCAGTGCTTAGTTATAATACGCATACGCCTATTCATCGTTTAGCTATTGTAAAAAAGTTGTCATATTACTGAAAGATTATAGATAGCGCATTATGGAAATAATACTTATCATTCTTAAAATAAATCTACGAACACATAAACATGTAGGTAGAATTTCCTTTTACAATGAGCGTTCCAGAATAAAACATTTTCTTCTTCCGCTCGAAAGGATCAAGCTGATTGGAAAGTGCATTGTCATGATGACTAAACGTATGAATTTGTACCTGAAAGTGCCATCTTATTGTTGCAGATCGACAATAAGCAACTCTTGTCATTGACGTGTGTTTGAAGCAGAGATTTGTTATTCAATTACCAACAAAAGAACATTGAGAATACACATTCTGAACCTGCAAGGAAAGCTTGTTATCATGGTAAAACTAGGTACGCATTAAATATTTTATTAGAATTAGGTGTATTTACATATGGAAACACCCTACAAGATGTAATGGACTCCCGTACAAAGTGTATTTCCAAATCTGATGCATATGTATAAAAATAGATTCTCGACTACAAAACGTCGCTCATTTTTGTGTTACCACTTACATTGTAATATGCTGTTAACTTGTAGGTGAATAAGAATATGAGCTTTTACATTTTGAATAACTTTCGTAAGATAAGTAATGATATCTAATTTCTTCGAAATTAAGTTATATATATATTAGTCATCCGTACTATAATGTAATATAAACACACATTTGTTCTATGTAGATGAAGATAGCGAACCAGATCTATTACTTACAATTGTGAATAATTTCGAATGTCAGTTTCATTTATAATAGAGTTTTAACTGTAGTTTAGAAGACATACGATGCCTTGGACCAGGGTTTAATTATCAGATTAACATGTAATTTTCACACATCTTGCATGGCATAATATATAAATGTGTGTATAAACAACTTGTTTAAAAAATATGTTCTCCCGTGTAACAGAACGCAGACGCGTGTATTACAACAGTCAAAGTACGTAAATACCGAGTTGCGTAAGGTGACGTCACGGCTGAAGAAAATGCATATATTATGAAAAAAGGGGATCCTTGATGTTGGAAACAAATGGAAAGAGACGAGTTACACGCTGTGACTCTGAAGCCACAACAAAAGACTTATGCTAAGCATAGCCGGAGTACTACGTGTTCTACTGTTAAGCAGATTAGCGTGTGAAAGGCTTTTTGAATAAAATACAAAGCGTTATTCTGAAAAGTACCAGTAAATAAATTTATGTTGTTTTTTCATGAGAAATGTACTACGCTTAAATAAAGTACATTTAATATAACTGCATATTGTAGTAATGTCAATCTACATTATTAAATGGAGATGAAGACTAAGCAAAAAATATTTTGCATTATTCAATGGTCACAAAAATTATTTTCATCACATTTGATAGGCTTTGTGAGATTCTCCCACTGTCTATATAATGATTACAGGTCATGCCTGATTGTGATAAAAAGTGTATTTGAAATAATCATCTAAATATAGGTAACTATTGAATTCTGGAAATATACTCAAAGTTTATACCGGTAAATAAGACAAAGTGTATATGGCATAAGTTATAAATGAATAAACATTAATTAATAATTTGACTGGATAAGTTTTATAAGAGAATACACCTCAGATTAAATATATCACGGATTAAAAATATATGTAAGATATAATTATTATCAAAACGTTTGTGATAGTACTGTAAAGTTTTAGTCCTGTATTCAGTCTCTTAATAGAATTGCGAAATCCCACTATGATTATAAAGTAACCAATCAAGAACAAAGATATATATATTTTTTAATTTAATAACTTATCATTGTAAATATTCAGCGTACAAATAGCCCATCCAATTATGCGAAAAGTTATCCTGGCTTGAAATTATAATATTTAAGATGTTAATATTTAATCACCTGCGGCCAAGATACAACTTGTGAAATAAAGACAGTGAAAATCCAAATAATCGTGTAAATATGGTTTGGGTAATCGGCTTTCTGTTTTGAAGGATGAATTATCTTCAATAGCAACAACATATGATTAGTCAAGATTTAACTTGTTCTATAGGGTGTGCGTAAAGTTACTATACAGTCTTACAAGTTGCTATACATACACTCTGTAATATATTAACAGTACAGTAAAATATTGTATTAAAATATTTATTTGTAACAAAAGAAATAAAAAGAAATAACACCTTTATGTTTATAAAAATCTCAGAAAATACGCGTGTTACATCCGAAAAATACAATAAAATAATAAGACTGTATAGTACCTTTACGGACACCCTGTATATTAAAACACCATGGAAAGATCTTAAACCAGACTTAGATAAGTGTTATGTATATAAATTCTGATCTTGAAAGCAGCAATTACTTAATCTTCTTGTAAAAATATCGCTTATAGAATTTGAAGAATAAAAGAAAAATTTAAGTAAAGCAACGGTTTATTTTCTTCTCTTGATTTTATTCGCAACCTTAATGGAAGACCGAAATAAAGCCGCCAGCATTCGAATTGCCGAGTTACAAATCGCTACAAACATCGATAAAATTCCGTACTTGAACAATATCAACATTGATTTTCAGTTCGTATATGTTTTTCTCTTCCTATGATCTAATAGTAATTTATTTCCTTTATAAAAAGAACGAATAATATACGTAAACATACTTGATTAACTGATGTACCGACATTTTTTTTATTTTTTAATTGACAGTTTGGCAAAAATTAGCTGCTGTTATTTGTCAGCCAGTCTTCACTTAGCGTCATTGATCTTCGAAAATGTTTGTTTCCGTCCAATATATCTATGCCACTAGCAAAGTAAATTGCTATTAACTTAGAATGAATACAAAAATCAATCAATCAATTAACGAATAAATGGCCTTCTCTCTCGCATCGTCTCTATTCATTTTTCTCTCTTTCTCTAATTTTTATTTCCGTTTTTCTCTCTCTATACACACACACACACACACACACATATATATATATATATGTATGCATAGATTATGTATAGAATATATACGTGTATATATATATTTATATATATATATATATATATATATATATATATATATATATATATATATACAGAAAGAGAGAGAGTGGGGGGATAAAAGAGTGTGATGCACGAAAGAGAATGAATGCACAATTTATACATCATCAACTCAAATTTTTCCCAATAACATAATAACATTAAATACGGATCTGACAACAATTCTGGACACGTGGCGCAGTGGATAGAGGCGTTGAGTCGCTAAGTCCTATGTAAGCAGTGTGTGAAGATAGCGTTTTGAACCATACACAAGCAGGTTAGAGGATTAATTGTACAAACCTTCTGAGAAAACAACTATGAAAGGCAGTAATTACTTGGGAACATTTACAAAACCCAGCATTTCTAACCCTTCTCAGTTAATCACCTAAAGCAGGACAGATCTCTGTTTAATAAATGAGATTATGGTGTACT
Source organism: Euprymna scolopes (assembly GCF_053919585.1). Lineage (NCBI taxonomy): Eukaryota > Metazoa > Mollusca > Cephalopoda > Sepiida > Sepiolidae > Euprymna > Euprymna scolopes. Next base: position 26,983,048 of record NC_136485.1, read on the forward strand.
TTATAGGTTGGAGTTTCAGCTTGTTCGGTGATATGTTACGCTGTATGAACGTGTTTACTATGATCAAAATATGACTTTCTTTCTTTAATCGTATTGTTTAGTTTATCGATCTTGAATGCTTCTTATACAAAACCTAGCAATTTCAGAGTTCCTCCAAAGTTAAATTACACACAAAAAGTTTTATTTTGTTTATATAATATTATATAGATAAGGACATATGCATATATATATATATATATATATATATATATATATATATATATATATATATGTTAATCATCGTTGATCTCTTTAATTTTAAATTGATAAATTGATATACAACCGAAAATAAAAACAAGGAATAAGGAAATACATCGTCTGGCATTTTGCTATGGTTAAAACAAACCGATGTTATTTGGTTAATACTTTTAAAACGGAGATTTATGCTATGAGGTTTACAGAAACATGGTTTGCGGAGTTGTGTCAAATTTAACAAGACATGTTATGTTCATTAACGAAATGATATAATTCGATTGATCTTTTCTGATTTACAATGTTTTACGCTTAGCATATCAGCCATTTGATAAACGAATATACATTCTTGATTTCTCAAGTCAATACGCACGTTTTAATTCCATTTTTGGGGTTTTATCGGTTTTTTAATGTGGGGGAATACCAGCTCCCCTTAGAGGGTACTCTGGATAGTAATAAAAATAAATGATGTATCAATCATGAGGGATTTCTCCTCCATTAACCGAGACCAACCAAGTTTTGTGCAGCACCAGAACATATACTACCCTTTGATCTTGGCTTGTAGACCAAGAAAAGAAATCGACTAGAATGACTACTTATTAGTCTTATTTTCATTATTTTAGTATATAAAGTCATAATATTTGGAAGAACAGTTTATTGGAGTCGGTAAACAGGAAATATTTTACAGTTAAATATTTTAAGAACTTATCACGCATAATGTATATCTTCACAGTATAAATTACCATATTTTGACAGATCTTATAAATATTCTTCATATTCATCTCATGTTTTTCTCTCCAGTTAGATAGACCGAGATAGATAGATACAGAAAGAGATAACTAAATAGATAGATCGGCACTTCCTCGTGTTCCAGCGATTGCGTAAACCTAGTCTCGCTCCTGAACAGAGTTCGAAAGCTAGTCACCAACGTGATAGGTCCTGGACTGTTATCTAAGCTTCGACCTCTTTCTTATCGGCTAGATGTTGCATCTCTCTTCCTGTTCTACAAATATTTTAATCGCAAATACTCTGAGAAACTACAAGCAGTTGTACCCTTTTGATGTAAATACCCCAACAAACCCGACAAGCAGCTAAATCCCAAGCTACACAGTATAGATGCTTAGGTGTAAGAAAGTTTACTACTCCAATATTATCTTCCCCAGAACTGCTAGATTTTGGAATTCCCTTCTGGGATCTTGCTTTTCCAACTGTACTGACATGCAGAAGTTCAAGGGTAATGTGACCAGACATCTTTCTGCCCATCGCCATTCATACTCTTCATGCAACTTAGGTCCCAGATAGTATCTTCCTACTGCATAGTGACACTGTGCCTTTTTTTCGGTGAAATTTGAATATATTTTTTAATTCGAAGAAAAATAGAAAAACTAGATACAATCACAATTAACGATTTAACTTTAACGCACTAACTATTATATATACAACAAAACTTTACATACACTGTTATGTACGCACTTATACATACTCAAATTACTGAAAGCGTATAAAATCGCTTGAAGTGGTGGTCAGACGTAAATTAATCGCAATATTCTATTCTATTAATAAAATTAACTAAAACATAGCGTTTTACTATAAATAATTAAAAAAAGTGTATTTTCCACTGCCAATTGCGTTCTTTAATAACATGTTAGCTGATAGATTCTCAATCAAATTTCTCGGATTATCATTCACATGCAATAGTGATTAGCACAAATATATAATATAAATTGGGTAGCCTGTTGCCAAGAAAATGGGCTCATTTTACCGGGTTAGAAATGTTCTCGTACTTGATAATATTCTTATTACACAAAGCGATAATTCGAACATACATAGCTGATTGTTACCATACATTAGCCAGTAGTATTTTTCATGTAGACAGGGTTAAAAATGAGTTAGCGATTTAACAAGTTCGCCAAGCTCCAAATTCTTTCTCGTCGTCGTATTGTTACATCATTGTCGTTGTTTACAAGTACTTTAGTGAAAGGTGTACTGCCATATTAGGAGTACTGGTGCCTCTTGATGTAAGTATTATCGATTCATTTAACAAACCGAAGAATACAACGTTTTTCATGTAAGAAGCCACGAATTCAAGGGGTCCTTTAACTGTGAATATCTAAATGCTAAACTGAAGGATTTAAGAATCCCCCTATATCCTGTGTACCAAATTGTGCTTGCAAGTAGAAAATAAACTTTAATGTAAATTTTTAACTCGCTGCTTAGACTGTCCTTGTAATCAAGTTGTTTTAGTCAGAGTAGCTCGTTACAAGTGTAATGTGAATTAATTTGGGTGATTATGATTAAAAAATGAATAAACCTTGTGTAAAACCATTTCTCAGCAAATAGATATGGCACATTTCTTAAATAATTTTGTTATACTACTTAAATAAAATACGTAAAGATAATCGCAGTGTATGTTTAAGAGATAGAACGATGAATATATATATATATATATATATATATGGATATTTATCTACATTACATTTCGAGTTTCTTACACGTCTATATAATTGATGAATATTACATTTAAAATGAAATGAAAATTATCTTGATGAATATGTATTTTACGAGTAAATGTACCAAGTTTACACATACTTTATATTATTAATTTTGTATATTTAATATATACGAATATATCGTCATTATCACAGGTGTAGTTATACTAGTAAGGATGCCAAAATGTAATACTAAAATGTTGAAGCCAACTAAAAAGATACTAGAATAAACTCAAAACGAGCAGACACAGAATGAGTGGCAAAAAATAGACCAGTGAAAATGACAGAGAGATGCGAAGACACAAGGGAAATAAAATAGTGCGAGGTGAGGTAGAAAGAAAAAAAAAGCGAATGATTTAGTTCTAGACGGCCATAACACGTGGTGTTGCAGAGAAAAGGATTAAGCATTTCCACCATCATACGGATTCAGTTTATTTTTTTCTTATCTATTTATTCCTTTTTCTTTTCGTATAAATGATTGGTTCCTAGGAAACCGACCCTTCATCATCTAATCTTTAGAATTGAACCTTTCGGCCGCGAGGACAAAACGATAACGCTTAATTCCAATTCCAATTTTCTTCTTAATCTTCAGGTGCCAACGAGTGACTACTCAGTGTCTGCTTGCGTGTGGGTGTGACTAGCTCAGACGGAAGAAAGGAAAGAATGCAGTGTTACGTCTGTATCTATCTTACTATTTATGGTTAGCTGCCGATAAAATATTAAAGCGACCTGTCATCTCGTCGATAAACTATGCGTGACGACTTATTAGGTACATAATCCCATCTACTACTTTTAGTCTCCTATCAAATTACTTAGTTAATGCTGTATATACTTACACACGCAGATATATATATATATATGTGTGTGTGTGTGTGTGTGTGTGTGTGCACGCATGTATGTGTGTATGTATATATATATATATATATATATATATATATATATATATACATTTCACAAGTATACCGTATAAAGACTGCCCCAAACACATACGCACACGATATAATTATGTTATATATATATATATACATATATATATATATGTATATATATATATATATATATATATATATATATATACACACACACAAGTGTCTTTAATATTCGAGTAGGTATATATAACTATATATATGCGAGTAGTTATATATAAGTATATATATATATATATTTATATATATATATATATGTACACACATATATATGAGCGTGTGTTTATGTTAATATATATATATATATATGTGTGTGTTTGTATATGTGCGTGCGTGTGAATTGATTGCTATAATCTAGAATCGAAACCAAAACATACAACACTTAACCTTCTATTTATTAACCTCTGAGACACTCCCATCTATACATTTTTTATTATTATTATTATTATTATTATTATTATTATTATTATTATTATTATTATTATTATTATTATTATTATTATTATAATTATTATTTATTTATTTATTTATTTATTTATTTAAGGGCAAACAATTACATTTGGTCGCTAGAAACAGCTATCTGTTTCTGTAAATGAGACTTCGTCAGTCAGCAGTAAAGCATTCGAGGCTTTAGAAAAATAGTTTGCTCTTTTTATTGAGCACTATCATACAACCTCGTTTTATTCAATAGTCCATACTTTTAAACATATTAAGATTTAATATATATATATATATATATATATATATATATATATATATATGTATACATATTATTTGAGGGTACACAGTTACATATGGTCGCAACAAATAGCCATCTGTTTCAGTCAAGAGACTTCCCCGGTCTACGTCGGACCTCTTGACGCCAAAAAGAAAAATGGGGAAAGATAGAAAGAAATTGAAAAAGAAAACAGAAAAAACGGAATCCTTCATAAACGAGTATACAATGGTCAGAAAATGTTGTGAGCTCTCTAAACAAAAGTGGATACAGAAAGGATTTAAAAAAAAGTGGATAAAAAAATGAAAAGATCGCATTATGACCTATTTGGAGATTATTCGAAATTAGTTAAACAACTGGATATAAATCTAAAATTATTAAAGTGGGCCTTAATTTTATGGAGACAATAAATTGTATAGGAAAGTGTGTGGGGGGTATGTTTATAATCTGATATTCGACGTGTCAAGAAAAGAAGCTTGCAAATGTATGCAGACATATTCATACCGAGACATACATCCGTATACATACATACGTACAAAATATACATATGCATGCATACGTGTGGAACAGCGACACACACACACACACCCACACACACACACACATATATATATATATATATATATATATATATATATATATATATATATATATATATATGGAAGAAAATACGTGCACGCAAAAATACACAGCTATATGTATAGATACAAAAATATATATACATGCCTACGACTGTTTATGTTTATGATTATGTTGTTGTTGTTGTTTATTGTTACTAGGATGTCTAGGAAAGGTAGTTCTGTGGGGCTTTGTTCTAATGTGAAGTTTATTTTTGGGTGTAGATTTTGTAGTAAAATGTGGAGTTTTTTATGTCCCCCATAAGGTTCTCGTCTAGGTATCTTTTCCAAGATTTTATGAAGAGTGTTTTTATATTGTGCCCGTACTTTTGCTCTATCCTTTCAAAACAACAGACATCCTAGTTACAATAAACAACAACAACATAATAACAGTCATCTACCACAAGCCCACAGACACTCAACAATACCTCCACTTCAAGAGCCACCATCCTAAAAACTGTCTAAAATCAATACCCTACTCCTAGCACGTAGAGTATGCACCATAGTAACAGACAGACACCTCCGTTTAACTAGACTGAATGAACTACAAATAACACTGCGGAAAAGAGGATACCCACTACCACTAATACAGAAAGGTATTGAACTGGCTGAAAAAATTCCAATAGACCAACTAAGAACCCCAAAAGAACACAACAAAGAACAAATTCTAGCATACGTCTCTACACACAACACAAACAACCCAGAACTATTCACACAGATAACAAAAAAACTTATCCTCCACCATCAGAATGACAAACTAAACAACATACTTAAAACAACAAAAATAATAAAAAGCAAACGACAACTCAAAACCTTAAAACACATCCTAACTTCCTCAAAACTCGTCCCACACACTACAAAAGGAGATACAAAATTCAACAAACCGCGATGTTGAGTATGTGACATAATAATAGAAGTTAACAGATACACATTAAAAAACCCAGCACAAACATTCAAAATAAAAAAAGGATCTAAATTGCGCCTCCAGAAATGTAGTATATGCACTAAGATGCACAACATGCAACAAATCCTACAGAGGCGCCACCAAAAATTTCAGCAATAGAGTGGCCTTATATAAGAGCAACATCAAAATTGCAGATAACAGACACCTATATTTTCAAAACACGTAGACACATGCAGTGAAAACAGCTTCAAAATAATGTCAATCTTCCAAACAGACAATTATTTTTATTTACTTACACAGGAAAAACACTTCATCACCAGATTCACTCCTGAACTGAACAGAACCTAATACCATCACACAAAAACATAAAATACAAGGTACACTCGCATGCACACCCATACACATACACATATACACACCCACACATAAATCAGAATCGACACATTAAACTCACACACGTGCGCGCATACAACCACACACAGACATAACACCCCTATATCTAATACAACACACTGAAAAACACCAACCCTACTTAACCTCGAAACCAACAACACTGGGAAAAAACTAGAACCATAGTATAATATCTGTTCCAACACCTCGCTCTTTCCTCATTCAGTGGAGGAGAACCCCCTCATGACTGAAACAACTATCATCTCTTCTATCATCCCCCTGCCATACCTATACCCCCTCCAATACCCCCTCTGGGGAACAAAATCTTTCCCACACTAGGAACCGATCCTGGGCCTGTCTATACCCACATTGAGAGACAAATAAATAGAAACATTAAAAATCCCCTTTTTTAAATAGACCCCTCTTTCTAAACAAACACAATATAAAGAATACCCGAAAAACTAAAACGAAAAATCACAATACTAAAATCCAAGAATAAAAAAAATAAATATCAAAATGGAAGTAAAGCACCCCTACCCTTATTTCAGAAGAGCTAGTCCCCCCTTCCCACACATACACATTAGTAACGACCTCGGATCACAGCCGCCTTCCTAAGGTAGCAAATAACCCCAAAATACTATAAAAAATATACACATTCCCAAACAAATAAAAGCAAACACACACACGCACACACGCACACACACGCGCGCGCGCACACACACACATAAACACACACACACACACACAACCTACCCCACCTTAAAGGAAAAGAAAAAAAACATTAGGAGAAAGAGATAGCGACTACAGCCAGGTCAACGGTCTCCCTCTCAAGCCCAATAAAAGAGCAATAAAAATTGAGCATGCCAATGAATAATAAACACTTACAAGCCTCCACCCCTTGGACAAACTTCAAATTAACTACAAAAATCGTCATTTTTACATCTCCAACACATTTGAAAATAATTTCTGACGAGGACGCATTACAGAACGTCTGAAACGCGCGTAAAATAGATTTCAATCACTTAAAAACATCATTACAATGATCCAAACATAATTCTCAATGAAAAACCAAGACAGGGAATAATATATATATATATATATATATATATATATATATATATATATATATATATATATATATATATATATATATATATATATAAAGCTGAATATGTGTGTGGGGGCGGGGGTCAGGAATAGGTTACTATATGGTTGACTATTTAAAAAAACTGATTCCATATAAGACACATGAATGGATATGATTGAAACTGGCAGAACGGTTGCTCATTAAAATTGTGGGGTCTGCGTTCTCGCCTGGTTCACAAAGTATGGAAATAAAAAAAATTAAAATTAAAAAAAAAAGATTTAGAATTGTTTTTGATATAGAAGTACATAATAATACTTTGTTTTAACTTAAATAGGGATGGTATAATAAAATTGCGGGGTTGCGTTCGTGCCTGGGCTCCATAGAATGGAAATAGGTACAAACTTTGATAAAGACTGTTCATATCTATCTGCGTAAGTATACTTTGATAAGTATGTTTCAGTTTGTAGAAATAGTGTATAACACAATTATGGGGTGTTCCGTCGCGCCTGAGCTCCATAGAATCGAAATATGTCGCAGAGTTTAACCAGGATTTTTAATATAGATCTAGAGAATATTGTGATAAGTGTTTCAGTGTGAAGAGGTATGGCATTATAAATTATGAGGTGTATATATTTTATTTTTATTTTCATCTTATTTTGCTTTAGTTTTGATACCCCCAAATTCGAAGCTTCCCTTCCTTTTCATAACTTATCATACTTTCATAAATCAGAGTCCATTTTCTGTAGGCTGATTTTGAACCCAGTCAACGACGGGTACTTTTGCTAATATATATATATATATATATATATATATATATATATATATATATATATATATATATATATATATATATTTAAAAGAGTGTAGCCAACAACAATTGTGGGTTTTTTTTAAAGGTTTTCATCATATTTTTATTTTAAAATATTTTTATAACGCGTTTCGAGCTTAGGGTGTGCTCTCTTCAGATATTTTCGTAAAAAGTTTTTCTTTAAAATGGGAGTTTGTGGATATGCCTCCGCTGATATTAAATATGTTTTTCATAGTGGCGCGATGCGTGTGTTCAGTGTTTAGACGTTCTGTCTCCAAGTGTAAGTGTTTTCACTGTGACCGGTCAAAGTTAATTTCAAAGAGTGTTTTTTAGTCCATATGGTGAAGGTTTTTATGGCTTCTTTAGGGTTCTTTTTTATTTATTAAAGACTTTCTTTCCCCATGTATAGCATACACTCACACACAATTCCATACGCATACATATATATTCATGTACATGTACACATGCACACGCACACAGGCACACACACATACACACACGTACATACATAGAAATATATGTAGGAGCATACATATATACACACATACATAACCACCTACACACCCACACACGTACTCGCATACATCCACCGCTAACCATTATTTTTATTTTTTTATTTTTTATTTTATATATATATATATACACTTTTTTTTTCCCACCAAAACACGCATGTATATATGCGCTTAATCATTCAGACATATGTACACGCACCCACACACACACAAGTAAGATGGAGAATAATAGGTAGAAGATATATATACACACATACACGCACATACACACATATATGTACACACATATATGTATGTGCACATACACTCACAAACATCCACATACTATGTAGGCACATACACATACACACACACATGCACACACACAGACATATGCAGGGGCTCACACATACGCGTATATCCATATTCACACGAACACATTTACTCACTCATACATGTGCATACATATGTATATATACATACATACACACATACATACGGATGTGTATATACTCATCCACCCATATATATATATATATATATATATATATATATATATATATATGGGCACATGCACTCACAATCCCACACACACATACATATTCATACATCCCACCTTATGTATATATTGGTTGAATTTTCCTTTCCAATCCATGCACATATGCATACATGGATTCGGTCACCCAAACATAAGTGCACGTATACATACAAACAAGATGTAGCATAGATAACAGATGATATATAATTATACACACACGCATACACAATCATATGCGTACACCCACGCACATACACATATACATACGCACACATGCGCGCACACACACACACATACGTTTAATTTCTAGTTGTTTGTTTAGTTAAGAGAAATGGTACTGTACTGGGTATGGGCGCACGCACCCGCGAAAGTGTGCGTGTGCCCTATTGTGCTTTTTTGTTGTTTTGTGTGTGAGGTTTCACACCTACCCAAGCATGCATGCGTGTAAGTGTATTTTGTGTGTTGCCTATTTATGTGTATAATTATGGAGAGACGTTTAAGGCGGGGTTAAACTTTGTTATGAAATTTTTTTCTTGAGTTAGCAAGTAGAAGTAGTTGTCAGTTTGGAAGATTAGAAAAAATTAGACCCAAAATCATCAATTTATCCACATACTCCTTATCAAAGAACGAAATGGAAATACTGAAGCTGGGCCTCAAATTCTGCCCCACCCCTAAAAGCAATATAGCAGAACTAAAAAAGGACCTTAAAGAATTCGAACGGAAATTTAGACTAATAGAAACACTAGATAACAAAGGGGACAAAGATGATTCTTTAGTAAAAAACAAATCAACATATTTCCCTAATAAACAGAACAACACAAAAGAACTAAACAGCTACTTCGAAAATCTCTGGAACCTTAACCTCCAAAAAAAACACAAAACCACAAGCAACCTCACACATAAGCAAAAACAAGCACTCGAAAAGATCCGTAATAATAATGACATAATAATAAAAGAAGCAGACAAAGGCAGTGCCGTAGTAATCATGGACAGAACGTATTATGAAACAAAAATTACAGAATTACTGGATGACAAACACTACTATAAACCCATTAGTACCAACATAGATAACACCACCATCTCAAAAATCACAAAACTTTGTACAACACACAACAAAATATTAAAAAAGAAAGAAAAGGACTTCCTCACAAATTTCATTACAAAGACTAACAACTTCTACGGACTTCCTAAAATACACAAATCTGGCACAATAAAACTTGCCATTGATACACAAAACTCAGAATATATTAGCGCTCCAAACCCTAGCGACCTTACATTTAGACCCATTGTAGCAGGACCAGCCTGTCCGACAAGCAGACTTAGCAACTTAATAGACATCTTATTACAACCTTTCACAGATCAAGTTAAGAGCTACATAAGGGACGACATCCATTTTCTCACTACCTTACCACATACAGTAGAAAACGGGACACTATTAGTTACATTTGACGTTAGTAGTTTATATAGTAATATACCCCATGAATTAGGAAAATAAGCAATACTATTTTGGATCAACAGACACGCACAAACACTACATCCCAGATTCACAAAGCAATTCATTATCGATAGTATAGACATAATTCTAAATAATAATTCCTTCGAATTCAACAATACCAACTACATCCAAACACTAGGTACAGCAATGGGAACGAAAATGGCACCGACTTACGCAACCCTTACATTAGCCTACCTAGAAGAAACCCTATATAAAAAAATAGAACAAAAATTTGGCCACAGCACTAAAATACTGTTTGTAGAATCATGGAAAAGGTACTTAGATGACTGCTTCATCCTATGGAAACCCACATGGGGGGACATCACAGACTTACACACCATACTCCAGAACCTACACCCAAAAATTAAATTCACCATAGAACAAAGCTCTACAGAATTACCTTTCCTAGACATACTGATAAAGATTAAAGACAATAACATTATAACAGACATTTACCGCAAACCTACAGACACCCAACAATACCTACACTTTAAAAGTCACCACCCTAAAAGCTGCATAAAATCAATTCCCTACACCCTAGCACGTAGAATCTGCACCATAATCACGGACAATAACCTTCGAAAAATCCGACTCAAGGAACTACGAATAAATTTAAGAAAAAGAAAATACCCATCACAACTTATAGACAAAGGGATCCAACTTGCGACAAATATACCAGTAGAAGATTTGAGAACCCCTAAAGAACGAAACAAAGAACAAATCCTAACATACGTCTCCACACACAACACAAACAACCCTGAACTTTTCACAGAGATAACGAAAAACCTCGTCCTACTTAACCAAAACAGCAAACTAAACAATTTCCTTAAAACAACAAAAATAATAAAAAGCAAACGCCAACCCAAAAACCTAAAACGCATTCTTACCTCATCCAAACTCAATCAAGACGCAACAAAAGGAGTCACAAAATGCAACAAACAACGATGTGGAGTCTGCAACATAATATTAGAGGGAAACACATACACATTTGCGAACCCCATACAAACATTCAAAATTAAAAAAAACCTAGATTGCACCTCAAAAAACGTAATCTATGTAATAAAATGTCCAGCATGCGATAAATCCTACATAGGCGCTACAAAAAACCTTAGTAATAGAGTAGCCCTACACCGATCCAACATCAAAATCGCGGAAAATAGAAACCTACATGTATCACAACATATACACACATGCAGTGGAGGCAGATTCGAGAAATTGCCCATCTTCCAAACTGACAACTACTTCTACTTGCTAACTCAAGAAAAAAATTTCATAACAAATTTTAACCCCGCCTTAAACGTCTCTCCATAATTATACACATAAATAGGCAAAACACAAAATACACTTACACGCATGCATGCTTGGGTAGGTGTGAAACCTCACACACAAAACAACAAAAAAGCACAATAGGGCACACGCACACTTTCGCGGGTGCGTGCGCCCATACCCAGTACAGTACCATTTCTCTTAACTAAACAAACAACTAGAAATTAAACGTATGTGTGTGTGTGCGCGCATGTGTGCGTATGTATATGTGTATGTGCGTGGGTGTACGCATATGATTGTGTATACGTGTGTGTATAATTATATATCATCTGTTATCTATGCTACATCTTGTTTGTATGTATACGTGCACTTATGTTTGGGTGACCGAATCCATGTATGCATATGTGCATGGATTGGAAAGGAAACTTCAACCAATATATACATAAGGTGGGATGTATGAATATGTATGTGTGTGTGGGATTGTGAGTGCATGTGCCCATATATATATATATATATATATATATATATATATATATATATGGGTGGATGAGTATATACACATCCGTATGTATGTGTGTATGTATGTATATATACATATGTATGCACATGTATGAGTGAGTAAATGTGTTCGTGTGAATATGGATATACGCGTATGTGTGAGCCCCTGCATATGTCTGTGTGTGTGCATGTGTGTGTGTATGTGTATGTGCCTACATAGTATGTGGATGTTTGTGAGTGTATGTGCACATACATATATGTGTGTACATATATGTGTGTATGTGCGTGTATGTGTGTATATATATCTTCTACCTATTATTCTCCATCTTACTTGTGTGTGTGTGGGTGCGTGTACATATGTCTGAATGATTAAGCGCATATATACATGCGTGTTTTGATGGGGAAAAAAAAAAAAAAGTGTATATATATATATATAAAATAAAAAATAAAAAAATAAAAATAATTGTTAGCGGTGGATGTATGCGAGTACGTGTGTGGGTGTGTAGGTGGTTATGTATGTGTGTATATATGTATGCTCCTACATATATTTCTATGTATATGCGTGTGTGTATGTGTGTGTGCCTGTGTGCGTGTGCATGTGTACATGTACATGATTATATATGTATGCGTATGGAATTGTGTGTGAGTGTATGCTATACATGGGGAAAGAAAGTCTTTAATAAATAAAAAAGAACCCTAAAGAAGCCATAAAAACCTTCACCATATGGACTAAAAACACTCTTTGAAACTAACTTTGACCGGTCACAGTGAAAACACTTACACTTGGAGACAGAACGTCTAAACACTGAACACACGCATCGCGCCACTATGAAAAACATATTTAATATCAGCGGAGGCATATCCACAAACTCCCATTTTAAAGAAAAACTTTTTACGAAAATATCTGAAGAGAGCACACCCTAAGCTCGAAACGCGTTATAAAAATATTTTAAAATAAAAATATGATGAAAACCTTTAAAAAAAACCCACAATTGTTGTTGGCTACACTCTTTTAAATATACATTTTTTCTCTCGTTTGAACTACACAACCATCACTTTAAATATATATATATATATATATATATGTGTGTGTGTGTGTGTGTGTGTGTGTGTGTGTGTGGGTGGGTGTGTGTGCGGGTGTGTGTATATATACATACACACTTATATATATATCTATACATATATACACATATATATATGGTCGTATATATATATATATATATATATCAACACATACATTTACGTATACACCCACATATATACATCTGTACATAATAAATATACACAGACAGACAACTACAGAAATAAACATACGTACAGAGATACTAAGTATTTATTTAAGTAAATAGTATTGAATATTGAAATTCAAATTAAAATTAATTATATTAAAGTTTAAATTTGCGATGAAAAACCATTATGGAATTATTAAGAAATTATTCAGATAAATCTAAAATTTAGTCGGGTACATTAAAAGGTATACAGATCTATATGCATATGTAAATACGAAAATATACGCATATTATTAATAATAATAAATTATTGGCATTATCATTATACTGAGGTATAACAGGTGTTAATTCTATCACATTATTATATGTGTTATGCAAAGTATTCATTATACTAGTTACGGATTTGAGCTTATAATATCATTGTTCTATTTTATTTAAGTATATATTGGAATTGGGTGGTGCTGGGTTTAGACCGGCGGTTCTGAACCGGGGTCCACATTGACCCTAAGTGGTCCATGGAATATTTCTGGGGGTCCACAGAATTATTATTATTACTTATTATCATTATTATCATAATTAATATAGCTGTTGTAGAATACTTTATTTGCATTTAATTAGTTTTCATTTAAAAATAAAGCTTAATTATATAATATTTATTTGATTATTTAAACCTCAAAATTTATAATAGTGAAAAATAGGAGATTGTCTTATGACCAATAGATATGAAGGGGGTCAATCAAAATAAAAGAAGGAAAAAGGGGTCCATGAGTAAAAAAAAGTTGAGAACCACTGGTTTAGACCATAGAATTCAAAATCATCTCAGAATAGTAAGAGAATATTAAGAGAGGTACACATATACACACGCAAATATAAGTAGGCATAAACATAAAGTACGCATACAGAAGAATACATATTTATGCATACACAAATATATAATAATGGGGTAAAAAAGGGGTAAACATATATTGTCATTTGCAAAACGTCATCAGATACGAGCCACTTTTCTTCATCTAAATTATATATAGTTAAAGTTTACTTATACAAGAACTGAAGCATGTGCTAAAGGGGATGTGCTAAGATGGGGTTTAAATGGGAAGGGGCATAGTAATATGTACGATTACAATATAGATGGGAAGCAGTAATTTAGACATGTGTAAAAAAACAGAATTCACGTATAATATATATGTGGGTGTGTGTATGTGTGCGTGTGTGTACGTGTGTGTGTGTGTGTGTGTGATAAAATATGGATGCGTCTCTGGAATAAAAATAAGTAGTTGTTAATGGTTATATAAAGGTGTATAGCGGGGTAGATACTTTAAATAGGCGGATTTAGGCTGCAGTGAAAGGTATATATAGGAAATAAAATGGCATCAGACCATACTGAGTATGATTGTTTACAGAAATATAAGAATTCAGAGAATATTAGGCTATGCCTTATGTCTGTGGTGTTTAAAACTTAAGATTATATTGTGGTTAGAAAGCAGGTGTTTCTCATAGTGTTTGCAATTAATGGGGTTGTCTTATTTTTTGTTCAGAAACTTATCTCTCTTCCTGAACGTTATAATAAATAGTTTCACAAAAAGGCATAGATAGCAAGGTGTTAGCTCCTTAAGGATAGACCCATTTAATATTGGTGATAATCTCTGTTCAATTAACTCATTAAAATACCTGGATAATGATGTCCTGTTCGTATACTTAGGATTTTTTAAGGATCATTTGTGGTATGTATATCTTTTCTTGAATGTATTACCAGCAGTTTTATATGAATAAAAGTTACTTTCGGTTAATTATTGAAGTAACATTTTTTGTAAAAGCTTCAACCATAACAACTAAATCTATAGATGCATTAATATAATGAGGATAAGTTTTGCCTACATTTGGTTGGTGTTTTAATCAATAAATTGTAAACAGTAAATTAATTATTCTTTTAGCATTAAACAGTTCTATGCAAGGACCGTTTGAATTCTCTCGTGTGAATGTGTATTTAACATTCCGGTAAGTTGTAAATAGATAAATACATTTAAAAACATGTGCGTTAAACTCCTAAAGAACACCATCCACCCCCATAATAAAATATGTTGTTAAAATCTAATGTTAGTCTTTCTGCACAGGGCATAATTTGCAGAAGTTTTTGCTCCTTCCCATCATAAACAAAAAGACAAATAAACATTATTTTTATGAAATTAGAATGTGATTTAATTTTTCTTACTGTTATAAATCTATAAACTAATAACACCTGAAAGTATTCTGTACCTCTATAAGGTCACCATTCACCCATGTATGGAAAATTGCTGTGAAATTTCGGCTGGTGCATCTGCTACTAGTCTCTCGGCCTAGACAAGGTTCAATAGAGAGTCGCCAATCTTATACGCCCTGAACTGACATCTAAGCTTCAGCCTCTGTCCCATCGACGAAATGTTGCATCCCTC